>NW_022196903.1:91944315-91973927 GCF_008632895.1 Mastomys coucha
GGGCAGAAGACACCATAGAAAACATTGACACAACAGTCAAAGAAAATGCAAAAAGCAAAAAAATCCTAACCCAAAACATCCAGGAAATCCAGGACACATTGAGAAGGCCAAACCTAAGGATAATAGGTATAGAAGAGAGTGAAGACTCCCAACTTAAAGGGCCAATAAACATCTTCAACAAAATTATAGAAGAAAACTTCTCTAACCTAAAGAAAGTGATGCCTATGAACATACAGAAGCCTACAGAACTCCAAAAAGACTGGACCAGAAAAGAAGTTCCTCCTGTCACATAATAATCAAAACATCAAATGTATTAAACAGTAAAAGCAGTTAGGGGAAAAGGTCAAGTAACATATAAAGGCAAGCCTATCATAATCGTACCAAACTTTTCACCAGAGACTATGAAAGCTAGAAGATCCTGAGCAGATGTCATACAGACCCTAAGAGAACACAAATGCCAGCCCAGGCTACTATACTCAGCAAAACTCTGAATTACCATAGATGGAGAAAACAAGATATTCCATGGCAAAATGAAATTTATACAATATCTTTCCACAAATCCAGCCCTACACAGGATAATAGATGGAAAACACCAACATAAGGAAGAAAACCTCTAGAAGAAGCAAGAAAGTAATCTTTCAACAAACCCACACAAACCTAATTCCATCTCTAACAACAAAAATAACAGGAAGTAACAATTACTTTTTCTTAATATCTTAATATGAAAATTAATATTACCAACATATCCTAATCAATTGAAATCCCATAAATATGAGGAATTAGAAATTTGTTGGCTGTCATCCAGTGGTCTCTCTAATTTGGTAACTGGAGAAATAGGTCCAATATTGTACAATCCATATACACTTTCTGTTTGTTTGTACATGACAGTGTCTTGCTGGGTGCCACATAATCGTCTTAAAATCAGGCTTCTATCTCAGCCTCTCTATTAGTAGGATTATTTATTTGTTGTTTTTACATTATACTATGGTTTTCATTATAGCTTACATATTTCAAAAGTTTATACAGACAAAAGAAATGTAGACAATTAACTTGGGAGGTAGCTTGTAAGAGAACAACAAAGAGACTGAATGCTTTGCTTGATGTTTGTAACTATTGTATCAAGTTTGAAGAAAATGACTTTATAAGTTATTCTTTCTCTGCGATGAATGCTTTTCAAAATCAGCACAGCCAATAAACCAGATTTTTACCCTCACCTAATGTCTGTGCCACCCTCCAAGCAGAACCATTGTTCATTGAAACAGTTGGTGAATGACTTCATGGATCGACCATCTTAATACACACACCATTTCTTAAATGAATGAAACCTGTTCTCTGTGGGCTGAGAATGATAACAATCACTCAAGTCAAATAGCTTTGACCATAGCAGGAAATCTGTATCCAAAACTTGTGCCTACAATTCATTCCTTGGCACAGCAGAACTCTCATCTCTCAGCTTAGCTAGTATGGAGGTAAAATCCTTTAGTGATGTGAGGGTCATTGAAGTACAGCCTTATCACAATGAATTCCAATGTCTAAAAATTGTTCTTATTTGGGGCTTGTACCACAGTAAGAGTCAAGATTTTAAGCTATACTAAAAACAAAACAAAGAAACAAAAACATTTTTATCTATTTATGTTCATTTAAAAAATACTAGTAGTGATGTATTATTTTAAACTGTACAGTTAATATGTTTGGAGTTATTTCAAATTTATATTGAGAAAATGTATGTATTTTTGGTATTTCTGTAGACAAGCATCTACATAAGACTTCAATTGATTGTTGTTTTATATAAAACAATTTTTATAATACTCATTTTTATTGTTACATTATTTTATAAATTTTAAAGAATATGACATAATAAAAAAGATAGGTATTGCAGGTATTGAAGGGGGGTCTCTGGGAGGAGTTGGGGTACAAAAGGGAAACAAGAATGTGATGTAATTCTATTTATTTAAAATATGTTTTTAAATGTTAACAAATTCAGATAAATTGTAATCATGTATCTTTTCTCATCATAATGCAATAAAACTTAAATCAATAAAAAAGAAAAATATATATGTACTTACACATATATGTACATATATATACATAGATACATGTATATACACATGTACATATACATATATATGTTATGTTTATATATGCATATATGTGCATATACATGTCTATGATATATTTTAGGTAGATAGTAGTAATCCCTTATGAATTTTTCAGATTATCTTATTATTTTACTCTCTTCCTTCTGTATTTATCTTCTTCTCCAACCCTTTGTTAGAACCCCCATGAGATTTTTCCCACTTAATGCTTTGAAACACGTGTACCCTGCTATTTCCTTCTCAGTTGCTCTCCCTCCCACAGTATGGTCCCTTTTTACTTTCCTAATTTCTATGATTAGTCCAGGTTACATACTCATACCTAAAGATTTAGAAATAGTAACCTCAGATGACAGAGAACATGCAATACTTTTCTTTCTGGGTCTATAATACCTCATTTAGTATGATATTTTCAAGTTTCATCCATTGACCTGAGAGCTTTATGATTTCATATTTTTCCCTTGTAGCATATGGACCACATTTCTATTATCCATTTGTCAGTTAAAGTATATTTATGTTTTTCCTATTTCCTGGCTATTGTGACTAGAGCGATAATGAACACAGCTGAGTAAATATCTGGGAAGTAGGATGTTGGATCCTTTGGCATATCCTTTGGGCATATGCCAAGCTAGGTTTATATGGTAGATTTATTTTTAGCTTTTGGAAGATTATACACAATGATGTCTAGAGTAGCTGGACCAGTTTGCAGTCCAACCAACAGTGAATGAAGTTTCCCCTTTCTCCATTTTCCTTTCAGCAATTATAGGTTGTTTTTTATCTTTACTATTCTGATTCCAGTAAGACGAAATCTCACAGTTGTTTTGAATTGTATTTCACTAATTGCTTTTGCTAACGAACACCTTTATTTCTATTGAGAACTCTCTGTTCAGACCCAGACTCGGTTTTTGAATGGTTTCTGTTTACCTGACTTTTTTTTTTTAAGGTCTTTATGAATTCTGGATCTTAATCCTCTACCAGATGTGCAGACATCCCAATGAAAGGTGAGAATTCACCTTGGCATAACCACTTCTCAAAGGATTCACTTCCTTTTATATCACATGTGAAATTAAAATTTTATCCTATGAATTTAGAAGAGGAATATTCAGTCCATTATATTTTACTTCTGACCCTGCAAATTTCATGTTTTTTCTACACACAAGATACTCTCATTTCATCTCATTATCACATAATCATTTCCTGTGTTAACTCAAAAGCCTAAAGTCCAAAGTCTTATCTAAATGTTGTTTAAACAGATATGGATGAGAATCAAGATTAACTGTAAGACACGTTTTTCTCCACTTGTAAAACCAAGAAATCAAAACATGTTTACATCTAAAATCTAATGGTGAGACAGCTAGCAGCAGCATTAAACCTATAGTTGTGAAGATAATTTTCTTCAACTCAGTATTCTTCCCTCATGTCAACTAGAAAAGTGATGGACCCAGTAAGTTAGTTGGTCCATTGACAACTCTATTGTCTTACCTCGTATGGACCTGATAGAGTCCCATGGCTGTCTGGAGCATCCTTAAGAATCTAGGTTGAGATAGTGATGTTTTGTTGAGTGCAGTATATGGATCCACACATAAGAAAGTGAGGGTCATGGAGTATTGGAGAATACAGTCTCTTATGAAGACGATGTTGGCTACCAGTGGTCTTGCTTTTAAAATAGTTTTATCTCTAGACCTTCAAAATAGAATCCTGGCCTGTGATGGAAAGGCATCCCTGATGTTTTGTGAAATACCTTTGGGATTATTTTTATCATTGTTTTGGACTATAGATCCTGGTTTCGGGTCACCAGGTTATTTACTTAATAGCTTGATAATTAGACTTGCTTTCATTGAGATGGCAGATCCAAGTCCGTAACTTTCTCAAATTGGTTTCGGCTCCTCTGTAGCTTTCTCCTTTCTTCCAATATTGAACACAAAATTGTCCACAGGTTTATGTTCTCCTCTTTAATTGAAAATGTATCATTGTACCTTGTGTGGTTTGAATGAAAAAATGTCCCCCACAGGCTTATGCATTTGAACCCTTGGTCCCCAGGTGGTAATGATGTTCAGGAAGGTTCTGGAACCTGTAGAAAGTGGACTTTGAGGGTTTATAGACTTGTCCCACCTCCTGTCCATTATTTCTGCTTCCCATGTGTGGGTGAAATATGATCCCTCTGCTTTCTGACCAGTAGGCTGGCCTCTGCTGCTGCCATACCTTCCCCACCATGAAGGACTGCATCTACTCTGGAACTGTAATTGAAAACAAATGTCTTTCTCCTATGATTTGTTTTGGCTATGGTAATCTCTCACATCAACAGAAAAGTAACAAGTAGAAACCCCTTTGTATCCTTGATCTATCTTTATATTTGATTATGTGCAGAAAAAGAAAGCTTCACTCTAAATACTTTGATTTGAAGCTGCCAATCTCAATGTGCACAAGTTCAGTCTTTCAGAAACATAGTCACTCCATCCTACAATATCAAATTAAAAACATATTCCATAGTCCATGAGACCTCATCAGGATAGACTTTACCATCTATGTTATTCCTGTTTCTGACCATTTGTATATCTCTAAAATTGAAATTATCTTTACAGTCTCTTTTTTAGGGATTGGGCTCACCATAATTTCCTCTTGAGACCATTTATCACAATGTATATTTCTTTTTAGCATAAATGTTTAGCCCTTCTAGTCTCTACTTGTTACTTAGTTCCAATGATGCCCCGATATTTTAATCAGCACCCCCATTCAGGGTACTAAAATCTGTATTAGTTGGTGTGATACAAGGGAATTTGAACTGTTTTTATATTGATGATGTTGTCATGTCCTGAGCCTGAAGGATTGAGAACTGCTAGAGGATGATGAGTATTTTAGTTCATGTCTAAAGGTCCAGGAACCAGGAGTACCAGTGTCTGAGAGGAGGAAACGATTGTGCAAGCTCAAACAAGAATCACATTTTCTTTCTCTGTGTCTTTTGTCCATTTCGGACCTCTAGATTGAATGACACCCACCAATATTGGGCAAGAGAGCTATTCTTTATTCATTCTGCTGATTCAAGTACCTATCTATCCTAGAAACCACCTCAGAACTCACCCAGAAATAATGTCCTACTATAGCTTCTAAGCTACATGTAGTCTAGCCAACTTACCATGTAAAATCAACCACCACAGTAAAAGTTTCACGAGTAACAATATAAGCTCAAAGCTCTGTGGTTTAGACTGAAGCCATGCTTTGAATTATACATGGGCCATTTGTGTTGAAGAGTTGGAGCTGCAATATTGACTTTGGGAGGTCGGAGAACCTTTACAAAGGTGATGAGCCTTTAAGTCTTGGAGGTACACGTTCAAAAGGGATAGTGAGACTTTGGCCATTTCCTCTTCCTCCTCCTCACCCCTTCTCTTTTTTTTTTTTTTTTTTTTTTTTTTTTTTTTTTTTTTTTTTATAAATGAAATAAGTTTCTTCCCCTCTATCTCATACTCACACCATAATGTATTGTTTTATCTCAGACTCAAGGCCAATCATAAACTATACGTAGCCTTCTAAACTGTGATCCAAAACAACTGTCTAAGTTGATTATCTTAGGTATTTTACTGAAGTAATAGAAAGTTGACTAACACTTTCCCAAATAGTTCAAAATATATTATTTGTCATAATTTGCCAACCCCCCAAAGGACTTCTTTTATGCCAAAG
Source organism: Mastomys coucha (assembly GCF_008632895.1). Lineage (NCBI taxonomy): Eukaryota > Metazoa > Chordata > Mammalia > Rodentia > Muridae > Mastomys > Mastomys coucha. The sequence goes on from NW_022196903.1 coordinate 91,950,084, forward strand.
AGACTTAAAAATCAAAAGTTAAATGTTCTCCCTGAAAATAACCAATAGCTAAGAGGTTAGATCCAAGGCTTATTCAAATTAAGGTGAAATAGTCTACATAGTAGTATGTTACATTCTTGTTCATTTAGTAAAAAATGCCACATGTGTGAATTCCCAGGTTTCCATAGTAAGTAAGGCCAGTAGGCCTTTGTTCCTGCTTGAAACCCAAGGGATTTAAAGGTAGTAACTTTGTGAAGCACCTGTATTAAAGGAGCTTAATGTAATTGCTTTAAGCATGCTTGAGGCCTCATTTCACAAAAACAGCCCTTCATTTCAGTGGGATTGTGATCAAATGACAATAAAAAAGACAAGGACTCAGAATGATCTCCTTTTACCTTCCCAATGAGCCACTCAGAGCTCAAGCACTGAAAATCATTGAGGCTTTTAGCTCCTCTTAGTTTTCCTGATCCAGTTGTCCCAGTGGGATTTCATATCTTTAGTCTTGTGTCTTGTTCTAGCTCCAAGCCCAACCCATAAAGATGATGAATGAAGAGCAGGTAGGGTTTCTGTGCTGTGTTCTACAAGAGTGGAAGCTCTCCTTATCATGAGCTATCTGAACTTGGAATTCTGACTGCAACTCAGGCTCGGTTGGCACTCACTCTGTAGCTCACGCTGACTTTGAAATTGAGGTGATCATTCAGTCTTTTAAGTGCCGGGATTATAGGCATTAGCCATAACTGCTGGCTTAGACCTACCTTCCCAAGGAAAAGATGTTACTATTAGCATTAGTATCAATGAGTATGGATATATTGAGAATTTTGGTTTCTTTGAAAACACAGAAATGTTATAGGAATATCGTTTTGTTTTGATCTCAGGTGTGGAATATGGGGCTGTTTTAGATTGCCCAATGCAGCTGACTATGATTTCCCTAGTGCTCTAGCGGGGGTGTGATTTTACCAGCTGCAGATGGTTTTGCAAGTATATGACATTTGGAAGTCTGAGTTAGGAGGGTATAAAAATACTAGAACCCCAAGAACTGCAAGGATGCTGCTCCTCTTGGTGTTGGTGTTGCTGTTGTGGTTGCTAATTGCTGAGATATCTTAATGAAGATTAACTTGCCACAAGGGACTCGATGTCCCTAATCAGCAGGAAGTAGTCTAATGAGATCAATGCCCCCTTTCCCCTCTAACCTTTCTTTCCTATCTAGTGATGAGGTGTTGGAAGGGTGGTTAAAAAAGCAGGGAACCCATTAAGTAGCCAAAGATCCAGCCACACATGGGCAAGGGTGACCAGAAGCATTTCAGTTATAAAACACCTGGCAAGTATTTTAATTGTGTGTATCTCTTCTCCATGCTTTCAATTGCCTCCTCATCTTATTTCTGCAATTTGCTCTCTCTACCATATTCTGAGACCTAGGAGGCTGGTCTTCATGGAAAAAATTTTTTAGGTCGTGTTTTATCCACTCTAACTTAGCACAGCAGGTCAAAATAGGAATGGAGTGAAATGAACACCTCTGTTTTTTCTGGTTGATACAGGGGTCATCTTCAAGGTTAGCTGAGCAAACGTCAGTTTTCAGATCAGAAAGTGGGTTCTCTGAGTCCCCAGACTTGCTGTGCCTAGATTTGTTGATTCCTTGCTATTCCTTGTTGATTGTTTTGAAGATTTCTTTGAATTCCTTTTATTCTTTTTTTATATATTTTTTCATTTACTCTTTGATTTTACACACACACACACACACACACACACACACACACACACACACACACTACACTATTCACCCCATTCTTATTCTGGTCCTCTCCTCAAGGATCTCCCACATCTCCTTCTTTCTTCATGTCCTTTGTGACCTACTTATCTTTTTCCAAACCATTGAATCCAGTTAGTGCTGTCCAAGTATGCATGGGTGTTGGGGCCATATACCAGAGCACAGGCATCCTACTAGGAACCACAGCACTAAAAATACTTGCCCCCTCCATGGTAGCCATCAGATGTCTGTAGCCCCTCATCTAAAGGCAGTCCCTTTCAAAGCCGCACGACATCCCTTTGATGACAGTTCCTCAAGTACTTGTTTTTATTGTTTTTTAATTATGAATGCAATCATTTATTTTTCTTATTTATAGACCCTTAAAGTATACAAACAGTGGACTATCACTGTGACTCTATAAAACAGTTTCAGAGACAACTGTAGATTTTTCTCAACGTGCAAGTGCTTTGTTGCTGTGACCAAATAAAACTGTAAATGGTGGAAGATCTGTTTTAGTTCCCCATGTAAGAGGTCTCAGCACTCAGCCACCAGTCTTAGTGGAGCTGGGTCTGTGTGGCGCAGGACATAATGGCAGAGAACTTGTTGTCAGTCATGGTAACACGGAAAGGAGTCAGAGATGTTGGAAGGAAAGGGCAGGGAGTATGGTAAGACATGTTATTGGAGTAGTTGTTTGGCTTGGGTTCTGGCAGCTCTAACAAGCTAGGCTCAGCCACTTGTCCCCATCAAGCCTATTAAACAGACAAGGAATTGTGAAAGCAGGGAAAGATTTATTCAATGTGTCACAGTGGGAAATAGAACAAAGAGGTCCGAGAGCTCCATTAAATCAGGGCCTTGTCATGAGGTTTAAGTTTGTTTGTTTGTTTATTTTTGATTGAGTGTCCTTTATATATTATATATTTTATTTTATTTTATTTTATTTTATTTTATTTTATTTTATTGGTCATTATATGCTTTAATTTTGCCCTCCAGTCCACTCTTCCCAGAGTTTTCACTCAATGCCCCCCCTTCACCTCTGAGAGATTGCACTGTCCAGAGACCACCCCACCCCACATCCAGCTTCCCTGGGGCATCAAATCTCTATAGGATTGGGCTTATTTTCTTCCACTGAGGGCAGACAGCACAGTCTTCTGTTGCATATGTGCTAAGGGCCTTGGACCAGCCCATGTACGCTCCTCATTTGGTGGATTAGTTTCTGGGAGCCCACAGGGGTCCAGATTAGTTGAAATTGTTGGCCTTCTTATCGGGCTGCCATCCCCGTCAGCTCCTTCAATCCTTCCCCCAGCTCTTCTATAGAGGTCTCTGACCTCAGTCCAATTCTTGGCTATAAGTGTCTGCATTGGTCTCAATCAGCTGCTGGTGGGGCCTCTCTGAGTACAGCCATTCTAGGTCCCTGTCTGCAAGCACAACATAGCATCAGTAACAGTGTCAGGGTTTGGTGCTTGCCCATGGGATGAATCCCAAGTTGGACCAGTCACTGGTCAGCCATTCCTTTAGTCTGCTCTATTTTTGTCCCTGCATTTCTTTTAAACAAGAACAATTCTGGGTCAAAAATTTTGAAGGTAGGTTGGTGTCTCCATCCTCCACTGGGGGACCTGTCTACTGGAAGTGGTCTCTTCAGGTTCCATCTCCCTACTGTTGGGCATTTTGGCTAAGATCACGCCCATTCAGTCCTGGAAGTCTCTCACATCCCAGGTCTTTGGTACTTTCTAGAGGTTCCTGTCACACACACCCCACCTGCTACTTCCCACCTTCCACTCGTGGCAGCAATATATTTCCATAATTGTCCTAGCACTCTGGGCATCTCTCCTGTCTCCGCCTTACCTGATCCTGCCCCTCCTCCTCCTCCTCCTCCTCCCCTCTCCCACCAAGGTAGGTTCCTTCTTCCCTCGGTCTCCCATACTTATTTTGTTCCCCTTCTAAGTGGGATTGAAGCATCCTCACTTGGGCCTTCCTTCTTCTTTAACTTCCTTAAATTTCTGTGGGGTGTATCATGGGTATTCTGTACTTTTGGCTAATATCTACTTATTAGTGAGTATATACCATGCATTTTGGGTATTTTTTGGGTCTGGGTTACCTCACTCAATATATTTTCTAGTTTCATCCATTTGCCTGCAAAATTCATGACATCCTTGTTTTTAATAGCTAAATAGTATTCCATTGTGTAAGTGAACCACATTTTCTGTATACATTCTTTGGTTAGGGACAACTGGGTTGTGTCCAGTTTATGGCTGTTATGAATAAGGCTGCTATGAACATAAGGAGCACATGTCCTTGTGGTATGGTGGAACATTTTTGAGTATATGCCAAGGAGTGGTATTGCTGGGTCTTCAGGTAGAACTATTTCTAATTTTTTGAGGAACAACCAGATTGATTTCCTCAATGATTGGACTAGTTTGCAATCCCAGCAGCAATGGAGGAGCATTCCCCTTTCTCCACATCCTCTGCAGCATGTGCTGTTGCCTGAGGTTTTTATCTTAGCCATTCTGATTGGTGTGAGGTGGAATCTCAGGTTCGTTTTGATTTGCATTTCCCAATGACTACGGATGTTACTAAGTTACTAGCAATGGAACAGCACACCTGAAAGCCCTAGAACAAAAAGAAGCAAACATACTCAAGAGGAACACATGGCAGGAAATGTCAAACTCAAGGCTGAAATCAACCACTTAGAAACAAAGAGAATAATACAACAAATCAATAAGACCAAGAGCTGGTTATTTGAGAAAATCAACAAGATAGATAAACCTTAGCCAAACTAACTAAAAGGCACAGAGACAAGATTCAAATTAATAAAACAGGAAACTAAAATAGAGATATAACAACAGAAACCAAGGAAATTTAAAATATCATCAGATCTTACTACAAAAGCTTATACTTAAGAAAACTGAAAAATCTAGAAAAAATGGATAATTTTCTAGTCAGATACCATTTACCAAAGTTAAATCAAGATCAGGTAAACTATCTAAACCATCACACATTTCCTAAGGAAATAGAAGCAGTTATTAAAAGTCTCAATCAAATAAAAGCCCTGGGCCAGATAGCTTCAGTATAGAATTTTACCAGACCTTCAAAGAAGAGCTAATACTAGTACCCCTCAAATTATTCCATAAAATATAAACAGAATGAACACTTTTCAATTAATTATATGAAGCCACAGTTACTCTGATACCTAAATTACACAAAACCCAAATAAAAAAGAACTTCTGACTAATTTTGCTTATGAATATTGATGCAAAAATACTCAATAAAATTCTTGCAAACTGAATCCAAGAACACATCAAAAACACCATTCACCATGATCAAGTAGGCTTCATCCCAGGGATACAGGAGTGGTTCAATATATAAAAATTCATTAACATAATCCACTACATAAAAAACTCAAATAAAAAAGTCACATGATCATCTCATTAAATGCTGAAAAAGCTTTTGACAAAAAAACAACACCCCTTCATCTTAAAAGTCATAGAGAGATCTGGAATTCGTGGCACATACCTAAACATAGCAAAAGCAATATAAAACAAACCAACAGCCAACATCAAATTAAATGGAAAGAAACTTGAAGTAATCAAACTAAATCAGGGACAATACAAGGCTGCCCACTCTCCCCATATCTATTCAATATAGTGCTTGAATTTCTAGCTAGAGACAACAATAAGACAACAAAATGAGATCAAGGGGATATAAATTGTAAGGGGAAAGTCAAGATACCACTATTTGTGGATGATATGTTAGTATACATAAGCAACTTCCAAAATTCTACCAGAGAACTCCTACATCTGATAAACAACTTCAGCATAGTGGCTGGATATAAAATTAACTCAAACAAATCTGTTAGCCTTCCTTTATACAAATGGTAAGTGGGATGAGAAAGAAATGAGGGAAACAACAAACTTCTCAATAGCCACAAATAATATATCTATATCTAACCAAGCAAGTAAAATATCTGTATGACAAGAACTCCAAGTACCTACAGAAAGTAAAGACCTCAGAAGATGGAAAGATCTCCAGTGCTCATGGATCTGTAGGATTAATATAGTGAAAAAGGCCATCTTACCAAAAGCATTCTACAGATTCAATGCAATCCCCATCAAATTCCAACACAATTCTTCACAGACATAGAAACCAATTCTCAACTTCATATGTAAAAACAAAAAACCCAGGATAGGCAAAACAATTCTCAACAATAAAAGAATTTCTGAGAGAATCACTATCCCTGACCTCAAACTGTCAGAACAACAGTGGTAAAAACCTCATGATATTGGTACAGAGACAGATAGGGAGATTAATGGAACAGAATTCAAGAACCAGAAATAAACCCACATACCTTCGGGCACTTTATTTTTGACAAGAAGCCAAAACCATACAGTAGAAAAAAGAAAGCAGATTCAACAAATGGTGCTTGTCTAACTGGTGGTCTGCATGCAAAAGAATGCAAATTGATCCATATTTATCACCCTGCACAAAGCTCAAGTTCAAATAGATCAAGGACCTCAACACAAAACCAGATACATTGAATATTCTAGAACAGAAAGTGTGAAATAGCCTTGATCACACTGGCATAGGAGAAATTTTTCTGAACAGAACACCAATGGCTTAGGCTCTAAGATAACAATTGATAAATGGGACCTTTTGAAACCGAAAATCTTCTCTAAGGCAAAGGACACTACCAATAAAACAAAACAGCAACCTACAGATTGGGAAAAGATCTTCAGTAAGCCTTCATCCAATAGAGGGTTAATATCCAAAATATATAAAGAACTCAAGTAGTTAGATTCCAAAAAAAAAAAAAAAAAAAAAAAAAAAAAAAACCAAAAATCAAAAACCAAAAAACGCAAACAACCCAATTAAAAAATGGGGTACAGAGCTAAACAGAGAATTATAAACAGAGAAATCCTGAATGGCTAAGATGCACTTAAAGAAAAACTCACCATCTTTAATCACGAGTCTTAAGTTTAAATAGCAGGCAAGATGTTTGTGTACCCAAACAGCCAAGGTACGGTCCCGCCCATTATTTAGTTGATGTTATCTTGGCCCTAATCTCTTCTCCAAGGTGATACATCAAGTTATCTGAACTCTGAAATCTCTTTCAGGGAGACAGTTCTTCTGGTGGGTACCAGGCACAGCTTTTCCCTTTTTCCAACCTGAGTATCATGGGAAATAACAGTTTAGAGTCCAATTGTTACACAAGTCTGGTAGCCTAAGGAAGGGTTCAGTATGTAGTATGTCTAGGGTACATACAGACACCTTCTTTACAGAAGTGACTCCAGTGATTTATTTCTACTACCCAGGCCCCACCTGTCATTTTTCCATAACTACCCATTAATGCCTTCAAAATATGAATCCTTCAAATGGTGAATCCATTGATTAGTTCAGCTCCTTCAAGATCTCCTCAGTTCCTAAAAGTCCCACTTCTGAAAAGTGCATTAGGGCACAAGCCTTCCAGGGTTCCTTCACAGCCAACCATAACCCTGAGAAATTCTTAAACTGCTGGAGTGATTGTATTGATGTTGCGTGTGTGCATTTAAAAGCAACTTTCCTGTGTAGAAGTGACATCAGAAAACATTTACAAAGGGCAATGACCTTTCATAAGGACATCTTATTAAGATGTTTTCCATTTTTTGTCTTGACTATAGTTTTTCTAATTAAACAATAAGGATTATTTATTAATAAGGCCATTCACAGGGACAGGCAGCAAACGGGCCTCTACATTAAACTTTTAATGCTAACTCTGTAATGGACATTCTGAAATACTACATAAAAAAACAATCCCCTCCTTTCTGCTTGTATTGACACAACTTTAGGAGGCTCCAGTGGGGCTGTGTGTATTCAAGGTCCTTTTCTCTGTAAGAGCCTTTTTGACCTAGATGAATAAAACATATTTCTGGCAATGCTGCCACCTTTAAATCCCCCAGTGTTTCAGTTAGAATTCCAGTCTGAATGTAAGAACATATGTATTTCAAGTTCATCTTGCTTTCTACAGAAACATGAACTTCATCACAGTGTCCTTAGGAAAATACTTGAGAAGAATAGCCTGGCTACATTCCTTTTTGCTTAATTGTTTTTTGTTACTTTCTCTGGTAGTTAGTGTAGAGGCCTTAGAATCAAGTGACCTGCATCTTTCACTTCCTTTAGCTCCCCCTGTCTCTTCTCTCCCAGTACTGAAGCAGTGATGCCAAACCTCTTCAGGCCACACAAGACTCTTTCCTTTCTCTCTCTTCTCCCACTTCCATCTCCTTTCTCCTAACCCAAGAGCTTCAGTTTTTAAGATCTCAGAGGCCTGCTCTAAGGACCTGAGAGAACCATCAAGGTCAGAAGAAACTGAACAGTGTAGTCAACCAGTTGACAATGAACATTCAAAGAGAATAAAGTTCTTAAATCATCTTTTCTCCTACTTGGAGAAATTGGAAAAATAAGACTTAGAAGGTAACCTCAAAGAAACAAAAAGGGTGGAAGAAAATCAGTGAAATTTAAAATATAAATGTCATCATTTAATAAAACTAAAAGTGTGATTCTTTGAAAATGCCGCTGTGATTCATGACCCTTTAACAAGACAAAGAAAAAGTAATTAAAGGCACATCCTTAATAGCAGGAACAAAGAGTACCACTGCAGACAGTAAATGGGTAAGAAGACATCACTGAAATAACCAAAGGGTCTGTTCAGAATCTGCAAACTGTCACATCTGACACAATATGAAGCCAATAACTTGAACAGCCTTATATAATCTCTCTTCCTCTCTGTCTCCGTCTCCCTGTCCCTCTCCTTCTTCTTCTCTCCCTCTCCTTCATCTTCTCTCCCTCTCCTAGTCCCTCTCCCTCTCGCAGTCCCTGTCCCTCTCCCTCCCCGACTCTCGACTCTCTCCTGTTTTCTTTCTCTCTGCCTAGTCCTTTGGATCTCTCAGCTACTGCTCCAGCACCATGCCTGCCTGCCTGCTGCCATGCTCACCAACATAATGGTCTTAGACCCATGAAATAGCGAGCAAGCCCCACAATTAAATGTTTTCTTTTGTAAATGGCCCTGAGCAGGTTTTTGTGCCAAGGCTGTAGAAAAAAAATTGACTAAGATTGGAGCAAAACAATTGTTGGAAGTATATAGTCTTTAGCAAAGGGCACCAGAGCAACAAGAATCATACATGAAAACATTGTTAGAAGGGAAAATGTTAGGCTCCACCTTAGACCTACTGAATCATAATATCCTTGGGCAGGTATCAAGCAATCCATTTCAAATTTTATTAATTATTTGATGACTTATACATTCAGACAATGTATTCCATAGATTTGTTACTTTTAATGTGATGAGTATTTTGTCTGAGTATGTGTGTGTGTGTGTGTGTGTGTGTGTGTGTGTGTGTGTGTGTACCATGTATATGGCTAGTGCCCATGGATGTCAGAAGAGGGCATTAGATCCCCTGGGTCTATCATTATGGATGGTTGTGAGACACCATGCAGGTGCTGGGAACTAAGCCTAGGACCTCTGCCAGAGCAACAAGTGCCCTTAACTACTGAGCCTTTGCTCCATGGCTACCCAGCCCTGTCCTTCAGGTGTTTTTGATGTACGCTAAGGTTTGATACATGCTAGGTTTAACAACCACCACCTGGTTAACTTTGTGTCTTACTATTTAAAGCAGGACCCTGGATGATCTCAGAGGCAGTTATTGCTCAAGCCAATGGGAATTCACTTCACGGTGTCAGGCTCTTTGGTCCCATGTGGTCATAGAAATTCTACCCTTCTCACTACTAGCTTAATACAAATATTAGACATTAGGAAAATTACAGTTCCATCCCAGGTCTGTCCATCTCTCACGTGTAAGCAGATCTAAATTATAAGCCCCAGTTCTGAAGGGAGAAAACAGAGCACTGAGCACTCTCGCCTGTGTGATTTGCTAACACTTACTGCATTTAAAAGCCATGTTCTTTCCAAATTATGTGTTTAACTCTAACTTCCTTTCAAAACTTAATCATTACACTCTGGACACTCCTTTTTCTTGTTTTTAAATTCCACTTGTCTCATGGTGCTTGCCAGACGGAGTTGAGAACGTCACTGCCTGTTTTAATGTCTCAGTGGGTTGCTATAACACAACTGCACAAGTTTCTGGAACCAAAGTCTGTTGCCAGGTGAAGCTTTCCATCTGAAACTTGAATGTGACATGCTTCCCCGTCACTTGGAATACTGTTATAATTAAGGGGCGGCGAACTCTCTTGCTTTGCGTTAGTGAGCGTATGATGTTTATTCAAACAGCCCGGTTTCAATAAAATGTCTAAATGTGTGTTGCCAGCACTTTCCCCATTAACTTTTAAATCCCTGTGAGATTCAAGGGAAATCCAGTTTGAATGTTTCTCATTTGTTTGCATGTAAGTCATCGGAGTATTATTTCGCTAGAACAAGTTCCCATCCAAGTTTGGGCATATAGCTCTTGAGATCTTCAGCAGGAGGATATTCATTAAAAGTCTACAAAATATAGAGTAAAGATGAGCTTTAAAAATTTGGACCACACTTGGCTTTGTTCCCAAAGTTGGCCTCAAACACCTTATGCTTGAGTTTATAATAGATTGGCAGTATTCTTTTACTATTCCAGGAAAATATGATCCTTCGTTTGGTACCCTTGACTCAATCATTCAGGCGGCAGAGAGGATGATGGCAAAGAATGAAAACAGTACAGGACACCCATATTTTAGCTTTAGAAAGAGGAGGCTTTATTTCCAGAAACATCCCCAAGACAAGGATATGTGTGCTTATCTGACACCAACACTTGGGAAACGGGAGGAACCTAGGGGCTTACTCTTGTCTTCTGAAAGCTATTCCTAACTTAACATATAAGGGCATTGGACTGCCAGAATTAATGTTTTTGAGTCAGATTAGAGTTGGGAATGTGACATTCTGTGCTATTAAATTAATAACAACATGGATCTAAGAAATGGTTCCTATTTGCTGTGAACACACTGTTAGAGCTGACAATGTCTGGTAATAAAAACGGGTCTATCTTATGTCTCTTCATGGAGAGACTTTAACAGAAGGATATGGCCAGAGATAAGAAGTCTCAAATAAGAGTAACTGTGGCTTCATAGAACGAATTGGGTAGAGTGCCTTCAGTTTCTATTTTGTGGAATAGTTTGAGGAGTATTGGTATTAGGTCTTCTTTAAAGGTTTCATAAAATTCTGCACTAAACCCATGAAGAGGTCTTTGGTCCTGTGAAGGTTCTGTGCCCCAGTGTAGGGGAATGCCAGGGCCAATAAGTGGGAGAAGGTAGGGTGGCAGGCATGGGGGGAGGAACCCAACAGGTGTTTGTTCTTGTTTTTGTTTGTTTGTTTGTTTGTTCCTGGGAGGGGAAACTGGGAAAAGAAAAATCATATGACATGTAAATAAAGAAAATATCTAATAAAAAAAGAAAAAAAAAGAAGTCTCAAATAGAAAACTGAGCAAACTGAGCTCAGGAAAAGCTAGTAGAATAGGAGGAGGCTACTATTTACAAGGTTAAAGCATCAAAGACCTTGTAGCTGAGGGGATCAGAGGCTGGAAGACAAGATCCTCTGGGGCCAGAGAGCAGGTCTCTAACAATCCAACAGTGATGCTATTCCACTGCTTTCTCTGAGACTGTCACTCACTGGAGGTTCCTGCTGTATAGAACTGGTTCTATGCTCCTGTTCAAAGCTAATGGTAAGAGTGACAGAATCTTCCATGGTAGAGAGGGACATCTTACTAAGAGATAGGTTCCAAAGTACATTCCCATTGAAATAGTTGTACTGGTGATTCTACTTCTTGATGCAGCAAAACAACCAGATAAAAACCACTTAAGGAAGGGAAGGTTTGTTTGGTTGACGTTTCAGTCTATCATGGTACAGAAAAAATGGAAGCAGGAGTATGCAATGGCTGATCACATTGCAACTACAGTCAGGAAGCAGAGAGTGACAGAAAGCTCGTCTTTGGCTTGCCTTCTCCTTTTTATTCAGCCCCGGACCAGGAATGGTACCAACCATATTCAGAGAAGCACTTAAACCCAGTTCAAAAGCCCCTTCACATTTATGAGCAGAGCCTTGTCTCATAGGTGATGGGAGATCCTGCCAAGTTGACAGTCAGTATCGACCATCACAAAATGAATGGCTGGTCATTAGTTCTTTTCAAGTTCAGAGGCCACACGTTTGCTTACCTTCTTACTCTGCTTCAGGCTCTAAGAACTTCATCATAGTCAGCTGTAAAATGGGCTATGTCTGTCTGCATGGCGTAACTGGGAAAATAAATAAGCATTAAGACATTTAGTAAGTGATAGAGCAGGGAATACATTTAAGCATTACATTTCTTCAACATAAACATTTAAAGTAAAAAAAAAAGGAAGGTAGACATTGCTTTTAATCCAGCCATCTTCTGAAGTAAATGATTTCTTTCTTCATATAATCAGTTTTATTTCTTAGCATTATTGCTATCTTAAACTCAGAGCACTAGAATTTTCATGTTTGAGCACATGAGTCAACCATTTCTCTTCTAAAATAGATTCACAATTACTAACACTAAGTTTTTTTTTTTTAAGAAATAAGTGTAAGAAGGAAGGAAGTAATCTTAAATAAAACCAGATGATTAAAAATAGTGCTAAGGATATTTTACAGCTGGATATAGTGATATTAAAAAGGAAGGCTTAACCATGTTTATAAAACTGTAAACAGAAATAAAAATCTATGTTGCTTTTTACTTTTTCCTGATTATATTGCATTTGTGCAGGTTCAAGTGATACTGTTTATAAAGTAAGAGACAATTATGGCACCTGAGACAGAAATATGCTTCTACTTCAGACCTGAATTATTTCTGAATTGAAATTGAATACTTGCTTCTCAGCATTATTAAGAAATAAATGTTATCTAGCAACTGAAGGGGGGGTTTAACGACAGAATTTCAAGTGTGTGGCTCTGGGAATTGGCTCTCCCCAAAACTTTGGACAGGTTCTGCTCTCTCAGTAGCAAAATGCCATTTGGTGCCCTTTTAATTTTTGTACTTTCATTTAGTAAAGCAACATAGAAATTCAATGAAAATCTATTACCCCTGGAGCTCATGTCTAACTCTTGCCTAATCAGAATTGACAGTGGGTACCTTCTCCTGACTTTTCTTCCCAGGTGGTTTTCATGACTTTCCCTCCACTTTTTCTTCATCAAAATGTACAGAACTGGCTTGGTATCCTTTGTAGCCCCCAAGGTGTTTTGTTCTGTAGCCTGCTCTATCACCATCACTAAAAGTGGGTGGCAATAGACTGTTTCCCCCTTGGGATATTGTTAAAATGGGCTGCCTTTATGTGTATTATTTTCTTAGTCAATGAGCTTTGGAAGACAAAAAGCTATCAGTCTGTTACCCAGTGGCTTGCTCTCACACACACACAAAATACCCTTAGGGGAACGCGGTGACTGGTAGAGGAGAAGGCATTGCTTCATGTTTCGGCTTCTTCCCATGAAAATGAATTGGAAAGGTAGAACTGTTGTCGTGTGGGGCATTCCAAGGGGAGTACCACAATCAATTGGAAAGGGAAATGTGAATTTGCAATAGCTATTTGGTCTTCCCACTCCAGTGGCAGAAACTGTTAAAATTGTATCTGGTCGGAAGCATTCATAGTCACAATTGAATTTCACTAGAAGTGTCTCACACAGTGCGGAAATGAATTCGGAGTCGGCATTCCATCGGCCCTTTAATGAATCTCAAGGACTCACACAGCCAACACATTGTCCCTAGAAGGTGTATTCCTTCTAGGGACAATAGAATGTATATATCTGTGACACACTCACATATATATCTATTTTCTCCCAAGGAAATGGTCCCAAAGTGAGGAACATTATTCTTTCAATGTAAGTGCCCTTGGGATGTCAATGAGGCATTTTCTAATCTTCACCCTCAAGTTACTATTTTTCTAAAGTGACTTTACAAAGTCAAGAACTGTTCTTAATATGGCTGCACTGACAGTGTATAAGGTTTACAAAAAGCTGTCACAGCGTCAATCAAATGTCAAGTCTATAGCAACTTTGCAATGTCATTCAGAGTTTACCTAGTAATGCACAGGATTTTCTATTTGAGGGGGCTCTGCAAATTTTAGGATATTTTTTTTACTGCCCCCTTTCACTGCAGTGGTGCATAATTTGTAGAAGGTCAACTTCAAACTGTACTTGTCAAAATTGATACATAAAAAATGTGTATGTGTGTGTGTAATCTGAGGAAAATAAAGAGAATTCAAAGGGGGTTTTAATACCTTCAATATAATCTTGTGATTAGGGAATACCATATTTAACTGTATTCCATAGTCCCAAGATTTTTAGACATTTCTATATTGCAACAACATGTCTGATATAAAAGACACAATTTAAACATTTTAAGCATGCAATACAGCAGCATTAAATACTTTCAAGTTGTTGTGTGACCATCACTACCTCTGTCTTTGGTACTTCTCTTGCCAACTGAAAGTCGGTCCTAGGATGCTCCAACTTAGATATGGGTTGAGTGTACTTCCTTAGTAGCATGTACTGAGGGATTTGCAGTACCGGTGATAGGCGAAGCCCACTTGGAGGCTCTTATGTCATGGAGGGCACTGCCTGCAGCAAGGAAGACACCCAAGGAAGTCTTAGAGAGTAGCTGTAGGAAGCACAAGCCTGGCTGCTGCCCCATCCCCACCCTCTTTGGGTTCCTGTGTTATTTCCTGCTCTTGTATGTCTCTCTCCCTTTATGATGTCATTCACCATGACGTGATATAATCAAGGGAGATATCCAGAACCTTGTCCTATTGGACAGTCAGCTTTCAAAACTGTGAGGTGTGTGTGTGTGTGTGTGTGTGTGTGTGTGTGTGTGTGTGTGCATGTGTGTGTCTCTGTTTCTGTGCATGTGTGTGTCTATGTATGTGCATATGTGTGTGTCTCTGTGTATATGTGCCCATGTATGTGTCTATGTGTATGTGCATGTATATCTGTTTGTGTCTCTGTGCATGTGTGTCTGTGTGTGCCTCTGTGTCTCTAAGTCAGAGGGCAACATTGGGTATCCATCCTCATTTTCCCCTTTGGTCAAGGCAGAGGCTCTCTTGTTAGCTGCTGTGTATTACTCTCCTTTGGGCTTCTGGAAAGTCTCACATCTCCCAGGAGGGGTCCCCTGGGATTACATGTATGTGCTCCTCCCCTCATGTGAATATATGTATGGGAACTGAACTCAGTCAGGCTAACACAGCAAGATCTTTACCTTCAGAGCCATCTCTCCAACCACTACTCTCCTTTCTGACTGTCTAGACTCAGCTATTTAACACGGTACAGAAAAAGAAAGCTGGAGCTATTTGCTTTGAATTGGACTCTTCTAGGTACCTCATATAAACAAAACCATGGGACATTTGTTATTACCTATATGATTTCCTTCACTTAGCACACTGTCTTGGGGATTTATCCACCCTATGCTTTCAAATGATATTTTATCTTAGCATTAAAGGCTTCTTTAATATCCAAATACTTTTTGAAATGCTGATTTCTATTTTAATGCAGTCGTAGGGGAAGAATTTAATTTAGATCAGAAACAAATATGGGTTGCTGTATACAAATGCTCTCAAGTGCTGCTATCCTGTAATCACAAGCACTACTATATTAGCAGTAGCACTATTAATATGTGGTAGGCATGATTCTTCAGGCTCCGTTCATTTGTGTACTTAATTCTCACAGTATTCATTCAAAAGTAGCCTTTTCCCCCACTTTTAATCAAAGGTAAACTGAGATAGGGGAAGATCCATTAGAGACACGGTCAAGTTCAGATCCAAACACTGGGCTCTTCATTTCTGCTTCCTGTTGTCTTTGTCATCACTGAGGGATTGAACATGAATCGAACACAGCTTGAGACTGAACAGTCATGATGTTTAAAGCCTGGTTAGGCCTCAGTGGGAGAGGATCTGCCTAGTCCTGCTGAGACTAGAGGTCCCAGGTTGGGGTGATAACCAAGGCACCGGGCTGTGATTGGGGTGTAAAATGAATAAAAAAAATTCTCAAAGCATGTCAATGTGCCCACAAGATGAGAACTCTGTGCTGGAACCCAGGGAACTTAGACAGACTGGCTTTGCACATCAGTCTTCATAAAGAGCTTCATAAAGCTCAAAGGAATTCTAAAGACAGAATTTGTTGTGAGGAAGTTAATGTGCTAAACTTGCTTGCTGGCTATCTTGAGGAATCTTACTGAGAGTGGTTTGGCCCTGTTGAGTTTGGTTTCTCCTTTGATCTCATGGAGAAGGAGCAGCCTAAGCAGGATTTCAAATCTAGCCCTCAGGGGAAGAAAGCATCAAATCTACCATGAACCAGAGAGGTATTTTAGGATAGTGCCAAGAATGGATGGCATGGGGCTGGGCAGTGGTGGTGCACGCCTTTAATCCAAGCACTTGGGAGTTAGAGCCAGGTGGATTTCTGAGTTCTAGGCCAGCCTGGTCTACAGAGTGAGTTCCAGGACAGCCAGGGCCATATGGAGAAACCTTGTCTCAAAAAAACCAAAAAACAAAACAAAAAAAAGGGTTGGCATGGACTAAATAGAACAGCCAATAAAACTCCATCTTAAATTTAAAAAGTCCATGTCTTTGTACTTTTATGGTTAAATCAATTCTGATCAATAACTTATTTATATTAGCTTTCTTTATTGCCAAAACACAATAGTAGTCCCAACCGCGTATAACCTCAGATATGTTACTGATCATGGTCTTCATTAGTAAAATGTGACATTTCAGGGATCTGTAAGGGACTTTCAACATTGACATCATGACCCTGGGGTTGGGTTTATTTCCCCTGAGAATGGAAACCCCCTATGCAGACGCAGAACTGGAGGGAAGCCTCAGGGCTGGGGAAGGGAGCTTTGTCAGAAGTTAATGTTAGCGCATTAGAACTGGGCCATAATGGCAGATGGAGTCCCCGTCCTTCTTCCTGTAGTGACAGGCACCAGTGATCTGTCTTTTGCCTCTGTCACCCTAATTTAAGTCATTCCTATTGTGAGCCTTCTCAAATAGTACCTGTCTGGGTCTACAATTTATGTCGAAGAAGCATTAATGCAAGCTCTTAATAAGATGAAGAACTTCACAGTGTGGTGTTATCTGGAGATGATATATCTTATAGCCTCAGACATGTTTAATTAGGTTTCCAAGAGTCAAATTGACTTTGGCAGTAATGAAGCTTTCTTTCTCTCCCTTCCTCTCATATTCTGCTATAATAACAGAGAAGATGGTCAAGAAATATCTTTTCAGTTTTGGTATCTTTGTAAATCATCTTTTCTCTCTTTCCGGAAAAAAAAAAAAAGCCCTAATCTGTCTTTAAAATCTAGTTCTTGCTGAAGATAAATGGAAGGAGACAGCTTATCAAGAAAAACACACTATGGCCAATAATAAACCTGAGGCGTTGAACTCTCAAATATTGAACATGCATCTTTTGGAAACATTTACTAAATATTTAATAAGCATTTACATTGGAGCAGCAATCAAGATTTTATAGCTTTTGCTATTCCTGCAAAAGACTTTGATGTTTGACTTTGGAGTATGAACAGTTTGGTTTTGAGTATCAGGAACCAATACTCAAAAGAAAACCTCTGTCCCCAATTGCTTTCTCCTAAGCAAAAAATGGAAGTTCCAGTGAGAGAAGCCACTATTCTATGTGGCGACCAAAGCAAACCTGAAATCATCTAACCTGGTCTGCCTTTGAACATCATAGCTTGAACAAGCTTTGTCTCTGCTATGACTAACCGTTCAGACTCCTGAAGTAAGAAATAAATCAAACACAATTCTGGACTTGACCCCATATTATTAGCATCTTAAGTTCACTTGTAGATTCATATATTCTCTTCTATAGCTTTAATTTTTTTTAAAAATTTTTAATTATGTATATATGTTCCTGGGTATGCACCTAAGAATTCAGGTACCCACAGTGTCCACAGGAGGGTGGCAAGTCCCTTGGAGCTGGAGGTACCGGCAGTTAGTTGCCTGATGTGGGTACTGGGGACAGAGCTTGGGTTCACTGCAAGAGTCGTACTCACTACTAACCATTGTGCCATGTCTTCGGTCCCAACCTTTTCATTCTCTTAATGTATCTTTGAATTCAGGTATTTTCAGCCCAATATATCATTGAAAGACTCATATCCAAGGTCAGTCATGCACAGTGATGATGCAAGGCCTGGCAAAGGGCCAACAGTCTTCGTTGAACCATGATAACCATGGGCTTTTCATTGAAACTTTCCATAACTGGTATTTAATAGAGACAAGACTGAAGAATGAAGCAGAAGAATGAAGACTCTGATCCAAAGTGACAACAGGAGGAATGATGTAGGCTGCTCTCTCTGGTAATGAATGAAATAAGAGAAAGGGGGCAATTTAGAAGTCATTGGAAGAATAAAAACCTTGGCAAGAACAGTTATTTCCTTTGATAAAGACAGGTCTTTCGGTTGAAATTTGGATGTCTAAACTCTTGGAAAATGTCTGATTTTTTCATTTGGAAGAATTGTAGGAGCTAAAAGAAGGAGAACAGTTCTCTCAGTATCGTCATCTATTTTAAGGAGAACTGCTAAGTTGTCACTAACGGGGGAAGACAACAGTTGTCCATTGCCTCATTCACAAAAGCTTCTGTGAGAGTCTGCTTGGGAAGTTGAGAGTTCAAGGACAAGTGTGCAGGGTCCCTTTACTACTTCTAGGGTTGATACACTTATTTTATCGAGCCTTCCTTTCAGTGTTTCGGGGTCCAGGCACAAGCAAACCGAAGAGTTCTCTTAGATTTTCAGTGACCTCGACTCAGGCCAAATTTGCATGATTTGCAACAGAGAAGAATATTAAGACTAGCTAGTTTATGGAGCAGAGTTGGGGGAAAATAAGGATATTTTAATGTGGGTTTAGGCCCAAGTATTGGGATCAAAAGAGGCTCTCAGAAGGAAAGCATAGGGGTGGGAATATCTCATGGGAGACTCAGAATCCATTGCATTTTATGATAGTCTCATGTAGGATACAGGATTTGGAGTTACTATCTTTGAAGGGTTGCTAAGGATCCTCAGTGATTCATGAGGGGAATCTGGCATGAGTGCAGCTGGTGAAGAGAAAGAAGCCCACAGAGACACGGAAAGACAGGAGAACTTTAAGATAAACAAAATTAAATCTTGCTAGAGATTCTCGAAAAATCTGAACAAAAACAATAAGGTTCTTTCCCAAGCCATACATTTCAGGCCTTCAATCTCAGCCATTGTGACTTCAACAGAAAAAAAAAAATCTCTGTATATCAAAAATATCAACTTTACCTCCACATGCTCTATTGCAAATGTTGTTAGTTATGGTTGGACTTCCATCTTTCAGTTGGTAAGAGGCTTCCTTGGGACTCTAAGGTGATCTGTGTTTCCAGAACTTCTTTACCCTGCCTATCCCTGCTGAGCCATTTATACCTTTTAGCAGATAAAACAGTAGATGTGTGTTTCATTGGCTAATGGACAAATATTTAACAAACATTTTACAAATATTTTAAGTGTGTTTCGGATCTTTCCATTTTATGAAACATTTTCTGTTTTTTTGTTTTATTTTTTTATTGGTTATTTTATTTATTTACATTTCAAATGTTATCCCCTTCCTATGATTTATTAATCAAGTATCATGGATGGAGATGAGAAAGCTCAAAGAGGTGAAGATCATTTGTTTAAGTCACAGAACTGGTTAAATGGAGTCCTATCAGAGCCATAGCCATACTTGTATGCCCCACAGTGTTTGTGTTCCAAGGTGAGGTAAAATCAGACTTTGTATTTTTAAAAATTAAAAAAAACCTTATTTTAAAAAACAATGCATTTATTAAATCTTATATAAAATAATTGGAGTAAAACCTCTGAAATCATGAGAAGAAATAAAATTGCATCCTTTAGAGCATCTTCAACAGATTGTGCTTATCTAACTGGCTACCTGCATGTAGAAGAATGGAAATATATCCATATTTATTACCCTGCACAAAACTCAACTCCAAATGGATCAAAGACCTCAACATAAAACCAGCTACACTAAATCAATAGAACAGAAAGTTGGGTATAACCTTAAACTCATTGGTACAAGAGACAACTTCCTGAACAGAACACCAGTGGCTCAGGCACTGAACTCAACCACTGATAAATGAGAACTCATGAAACTGAAAAGCTTCTGTAAGTCAAAGGACATCATCAATAGGACAAAATAGCAGTCTACATATTAGGAGAGGATCTTCACAACCCTAAATCTGACAGAAAGTTAATATTTAACATATATAAAGAACTCAAGAAGTTAGACACCAACAAACCAAATAACCCAATTTAGAAATGGGGTACAGAGCTGAACAGAGAACTCCCATCAGAGGAATCTCAAATGGCCAAGAAACACTTAGAGAAATGTATAGCATCCCTGGTCAGCAGGGAAATGCAAATCAAAATGAGTCAGAAGACTCTTCCATTGCTGGTAGGAATGTAAACTTGTACAACCACTCTGGAAATCAATTTATAGTTTCTCAGAAAATTGGGAATAGTTCTACCTTGAGACCCAGCTATACCATTCCTGGGCATAAACCCAAAATATGTTCTAGCATACCACAAGGACAACTATAGTCATAGCAGCCTTATTCATAATAGCCAGAACCTGGAAACCTAGATGTCTTTCAACTGAAGAATGGATAGAAAAATGTGATTCGTTTACACAATGGAATACTACTGAGCTATTAGAAACAAAGATACCATGAATTTTGCAGGCAAATGGACAGAACTAGAACATATCATCCTGAGTGAGGTAACTCAGTCCCACAAGGACAAATATGGTATGTACTCACTTATAAATAATTAGTCATAAAGTACAGAATAATCATGCTGCAATCCATAGACCTAAAGAAACCAAATATCAAGGAAGGCCCCAGGGAGTATGATTGAATCTTCCTGAGAAGAGGAAAAAAATAGATATTGGAGGTGAATGGAGGGAGGGAACTGGGTGGGAGAGGTGATGGGGAGGGGAGAAGGGGCGGGTCAGATATAGGGAGAGCAGGGGAGAGAGGATGGAAATCAGCAGTGAAGGGGAGGAGGAAGCACTTGGATGTGTCAGAGACCTGGGATGGAGGGAGGCCCCTGGGGGCCTATGGAGGCAACTCTAGCCAAGATTCTTAACAGTGTGGGATATGGATCCTAAAGTGGCCAATTTCTGTAACCAGGCAGGACTCCCAGGACAGTAACCCACCCACAAAACCTTTGACCCAAAATGTGTCCTGCCTACAAGATGTGCAGGGACAAAGATAGAACAGAGGCTGAGGGAATAGCCAGCCAATACCTACCCCAAGTTGAGACCCATCCCATGGACAAGAACCAATCTCTGACACTACTGATACTCTGTTATGCTTGCAGACAGGAGCCTAGCATAACTGTTCTCTGAGAGGCTCCACCCAGCAGCCAATGGAAAGAGATCCAGAGATCCACAGCCAAACATTAGATGGATCTCCAGGAGTCTGATGGAAGAGTTGAGGGGAGGGTTGGGGAACAGGGCCTTCACAGGAAGACCAACAGAGTCGACTAACCTGGACTCTTGGGGGCCACCAGAGACTGAACTACAAACCTAAGAATGAGCACGGGCTAGACCTATACCCCCTGAACATATGTAACAAATGTACAGCTTGGTCATTATGTAGGCCCCCCCACCCCACAACTGGAGCGAGGGCTGTCCCTGAATCTGTTGCCTGCCTACAGATCCTGTTCACCTAACTGGGCCACCTTGTCTGGCTTCAGTGGGAGAGGATATTCCTAATATTACAGTAACTTGATGTGCCAGGGAGGTGGGAAAGGAGAGTGTATGGTATATGAGGGAATAAAGATCAAGGAGTGAGGAAGAATCTGCATGAGGGGTACTGGGAAGAGGGGCATTGTTTATTGTGATGTAAGTTGAATAAATAAATAAAACCATTTCCTCCCTTAAGTAGTTTCTTTCATATAGAAACAAATGGTAGGATTTTTGGTTTATAAAGGAAACAAAACAAACAAGACATTCATATCACATTTGAATCACCAATTAACCAAAAACATCCTGTTAGAAAGTTAAAACAGACTGCATTGAATTCACAGATAAATTTTGAGATAACCACCAGCTCAACATTATGACAGCATTACAATCCACAAACATGCCACATCTTTAGTTGTATTTGTATCTTTGTTTCCCCTCAGCAGGATGACTACATATAAGTGAACATATCTAGAGTGGGTTAAACTTACTCCTAAATATTTTATGTTTTCAATGTATTATGATGGGCAGTTTTAATTTCATTTCTGGATTTTTGGTGTGCTTGTATCTGGAAATACAGTTGTTTTCGTGTATGGGTTTTCCATCCTGACTTTCCAACATGTTTATTCTGGTTTGTGGTTGTCCTTAAGAATTGCTATGTGTTCCTTTAGTCTCTGCTCCATAGTTTGTCACTGCAATTCCTTCCATGGGTATTTTGTTCCCCCTTTTAAGA
Source organism: Mastomys coucha (assembly GCF_008632895.1). Classification (NCBI taxonomy): domain Eukaryota; kingdom Metazoa; phylum Chordata; class Mammalia; order Rodentia; family Muridae; genus Mastomys; species Mastomys coucha. The sequence goes on from NW_022196903.1 coordinate 91,972,256, forward strand.
AGGAATGAAGTATCCACACTTTGGTCTTCCTTCTTCTTGAGTTTCTTGTGGTTTGTGGATTGTACTTTGTGTATTCTGATCTTCTGGGCTAATATCCACTTATCAGAGAGTTCATACCATGTGTGTTCTTTTGTGATTGGGTTACCTCACTCAGGATAATATTCTACAGATCCATCCATTTCCCTAAGAATTTCATAAATTCATTGTTTTTAATAGCTGAATAGTACTCCATTGTGTAGATGTACCACAGTTGCTGTATCCATTCCTCTGTTGAGGGACATCTGGGTTGTTTCCAGTTTCTCACTATTATAAATAAGGCTGCTATGAACATAGTGGAGCATGTGTCCTTATTACATGTTGGAGCATCTACTTGGTATATGCCCAGGAGTGGTATAGCCGGGTCCTCTGGTAGTACTATGTCCAATTTCCAGAGGAAGTGCCAAACTGATTTCCAGAGTGGTTGTACCAGCTTTCATTCCCACCAGCAATGAAAGAGTGTTCCTCTTTCTCCACAACCTCTCCAGCATCTGCTGTCACCTGAGTTTTTTATCCTAGCCATTCTGACTGATGTAAGATGGAATCTCGGGGTTGTTTTGATTGCATTTCCCTGATAACTAAGGATGTTGAACATTTCTTTAGGTGCTTCTCAGCCATTTGTATTCCTCAGTTGAGAATTCTTTGTTTAGCTCTGTACCCCATTTTTAATACGGTTATTTGGTTCACTGGAGTCTAACTTCTTGAGTTCTTTGTATATATTGGATATTAGCCCTCTATCAGATATAGGATTGGTAAAGATCTTTTCCCAATTTGTTGGTTGCCATTTTGTCCTATTGACACTGTCTTTTGCCTTAAGTGATAAGGTGAAAAGTCTAAAGCTATTATTTTTTTTTATATTAAGATCATGGAAGGAAGCTCAAGGCAAATGGAAGAGCTGATACTAGGGGGCTGTCTGAATATAGCAATGGCATCCATGAACAAGCCATAGAGGATGTCCATTTAGGTGGTATATGAATGAAGAATGTCCTTCTTGACTGGGAATGGGGTTGATGGCTTAGCCAGTGTGGCCAGGTAAGGAAAATGATAAGAATTACATGCAGAGAAGTAGAACTGCTGTTATCTATCAAAAAGATGAGGCAACACACTGCAATTTTTTTTAATGAGGTATTTTATTTTTTTCACATCTTTGTTTTTTGTATTAGATATTTTAATCTCATATATTCTGAGAAGACAATTCAGAGACCCTGAGTGAAAAGAGAAAGATCAGTAAGGGAAAGTATATGTAAGGAGGATTGATTCAATCAGGCTGGCATTGGGGTGAGGAGGCAAGAGATGTGACAGCAAAAAAGTAACGTCTTGATCTTTACAATATGTTCCCAGTTGAGCATGGAGTTGTGCTGGAGAAAATCATGACATTGCCCCAAGAGTTTTCTGGTTCATCTAACTCACAGGGCAGAGGGTTTACTTGTGACTAGATCAGAACATGGTTCAGAACAAAGCATAAAAGTTCCAACAGTAATTAACTTTGAATCCCATCAATTTGTAGACCTCTAATTTTTAGGGAAGATTTCTGAGGGGAACTACCTGAGTCATTTTCTTTCTTTCTTTTTTTTTTCTTTTAGATATTTTCTTTATTTACATGTAAATTTCTCCATTTCCAGTTTCCCTTCCAAAA
>NW_022196903.1:91975459-92041265 GCF_008632895.1 Mastomys coucha
TGGTTGCCGTTTTGTCCTATTGACAGTGTCTTTTGCCTTACAGAAGCTTTGCAACTTTATGAGGTCCTCTCGTCTGAGTCATTCTCTTAAAGAAATTGATTAATGGAGACATTGATGCCTTGATTCTACAGTGTGCTAACTGATTCTAAAGGTTCACAAAACAACTTTTTAATTATTACTAGTGTACACACTGTGTAAGGGACAATAGGTAGCATGAATCTGAGACTCTGACACAAATGAAGGCTCCCACGTTAGCTCTGCATGTGACTACCTCTCATTTTGAGCCAATTGCCCAAGTTTCCTCAGCTGCTTTATGTCCAGCTCCATCGTAAGGATAGTAACACTTCTTTCCAAATGAGCCTATATGCAGAAGACCCCAGCACACTGCTGGCAAGGATGAGCTCATTCAGAAATAGATAACAGTTAAGTCTGCAAGAGGTAAGCCATCATCTCCCTTTCTGAGGCTTTAAAAGACTTAGGGAGGTAGGTTATCTACTGAACCTGTGACTACTTCAGACTGGATCATTTAACTGAAGGTTAGTTGCTTCTACAGAAGCCTTTCTCTGGAAAGCAAAGTAAGATTCACTTGGCCAGAAGTTTTCAACCTGTGGGTCATGACCTCTTTGGAGGGATTATGTATCAGATAGCCTGATTATTACAGTTATAAAATAGCAATGAAAATTATTTTATGGCTGGGGTCACCATAACACAGGGAACTGTATTAAAGGATTGCAGCATTAGGAATATTGAGAACCACTGCATTAAGCCAACATTTACCTGTTTACCCCCATGCCCTATCTAAGTACTGACTGGGTTTGTATAAGTTAAGCCTGAGTCCACAGCACGGTGTGCCTAGTCACAGGAGCCAAGTTCTCTTCATATCTCGCTATGAATCAAACATGTTTTTTAATGTCCCTTTGGGTCTATCTTCAGATCTACAAAATTGTGTAATAGCAGATTTTTAACACAAATGGTTAAGTGCATTCCTGGAAGAATGCACAGAATGAAGTGAGGTCTACATACATTATGTTATTGTTAGTCTCATTGCTTTTGGTTTTCTTTCAAAATTCCCTTTCCTTGTAGAGCCTACGGAAATATAATGAAATAAGTTTCTCTTGAACATTAGCCACCCAGTTTATGGCATTGTTATAGCAGCTGGAAAGGACTGTAGGAAGACATGTAGGAAACTGTCTCTTAGAAAGTCAAGATGATCTATTAGAGTCGGAAATTCCTCTGGCATGCAGGAAGTGGATGGTGCTTCCAGGTCTATACTTAGAAAATTCTTGCTCACTTCATTCAGCACTTTCCCCAGAGCCAGCATTGTAGACATGCTTCCCGAATGCAGTATGTCCTGTTCTCAAGGTGTCTAACCTGCTTTTAACACTAATACCTCCTCTACGATAAATCAGATGTGGATCTGTTTATTTCCTTTTAGAATCAAGACGACATATTTAATGTGTCAAACAGATTTCTCTAAAGGAACATAACTGATGGACTGGTAACTTGTAACATTATTAGAATGGCTCATGTTCTCATGACAGGGCCTGGGTAGTATATCAATGGCCTTCTGTCTGCTCAAGAGGCTGAGAACCTGCTAGAGGCTCAGTCCAGAAAGCTAGCTAAACTCAGCAGTCCAACCTGATGCTGGAGGTCTCAAAGATTACTCGCTGGTTTCTTCAGTTACATTGGAAGGCTGAAGAAGCTGGAGTTTGATGACAGGGGAGGGTGGTAGTAATCACAGAAGCACCATTAATAACTTCAGTTACCAGCAACAAGGGAGACAGAAGCTGGACCACTTTATATCTGGGCCACCTGCTGAAAGATTGTCATTACTGAGAGGGGATATATTACCCCCCTCAATTGATCCTTTTGCAATGTTAGATTCACTCAGTGGCAAATCTCCCAGTTGAACATAGTTCCCATTAAGTTGATAATCAAGAGTAGCCATCACACTTAACTAGAACAAGCATTCAGTAAATTCTGAATCACCAAAGTCCAAAGTTCATACGTGAATCATCTCAGTAGATTTCCCATCCTTAAGCTTCAGCACAAAGACTAACTGGATGTGGGTATAGTAAGGAGATCTGGTACAGAATTCAAGACATGATGACCCTTTATGCTTGGCTTTTGATCTGTTTTTATTTTCTGCATCATTGCTGTTCAATATAACACCAGACTGTAATAAACTATATATGTAATATAAAACTGTCTATTGACTACATTAAAAAGTAAGGGGTAAAATTACTTTACTACTACACTTAATTTAATTTCTACATCTAAAATATGTCTACATGTGATCAGTATAAACCTTTTTTTAATAATTAGTCTTTGAAATCAGGTATACATTTTATTCTTATAGCATTTCTGAATTTGAACTAGCCATGTTTTATGTGTTGGGTAGTCATCTATAGCTAATGACTCTCTACTGGGAAGTGAAGTTTCATATATTTATAAACTATACCTAGACTAACTAGTGTTAAGGAATCAGATTGATAGAGAAACAAAGGATTTGTTATTTGCTATATAATAGTGTAAACATAGTAGAGTATAAAAAGTCTGTGATTTAAATATTGAGCAGGATGATAAACTTTCATACTGGGCATCTTTCTAGTAAAATACAAGTAAATAATAATATAATAAAATTACAAACATGCTGAGATGCAGTATTTCCTTCAAACCAGCAGATTTGGGGTTCTCACAGCTAGGGGCATAGTGAACCCCAGCATGCAGTATTCTGATCTAGGAAGATGCATTTGTTAAGATGCCAGAGAGATGGAGACCATATGTGCAGACAGAGTGCTCCTTACACTTCCGTGCAGGAATTCCTATTTTCATCTGGGGGGAGATCTATATCTCGTGACTTTGGCCAACTGAATGCATCAGCTTTCTTGTCAACACAATGAGTGTTAGGAGAACAAACAGACATCACAGACTCCAATATTCACCAACTCTGAGTGAATTTTGGTGTGGTCACTGCTAAATCTTTCATGGCTATGGGCTGAGCTGGTGGCCTGAGAGACAAGCTGCACCCTGGAAGAAATCTGTAGTCACCTCAGGTGGCGCTGAGGTCATCCTCATCACAGATTTGAAGATTTACACCAACAGTTTATAGTAGTAGTCCATTGATGCCGAGCTCCATCTGGGATATGGAAATGACAGTAGGCCTGCCTCTTGAATAGCTACCATCATGACAATACTACCTCCATCACAGAAGCAATTTTAAGGAAAAAAATTAAGGAAAAAAATAGTGTTTCTGTGGCTCAAGACAAATTCCAGGAAAGATGCACATAATTTGCACTGAGGCTTCCTTGAGAATCTCAGGTAACTCATGAATTGGAGCATTTGACCAGTTTTTTAATTAATTAATTATTTTTACACTCCATATTTTATTCCCCTACACACATTCCACCTGACCTCTAAACTCCCTGGGGCCTCCAGTCTCTTGAGGGTTAGGTGCATCATCTCTGAATGAACATAGACCCGGCAGTCCTCTGCAGTATGCGTGTTGGGGGCCTCATATCAGCTGGTGTTTGCTGCCTATTTGGTGGTCCAGTGTTTGAGAGATCTTGGGGGTCTAGGTTAATTGAGACTGCTGGTCCTACTACAGGGTCACCCTCCTCCTCAGTTTCTTTCAGTCTTTCCCTAATTCACCCACGGGGGTCAGCAGCTTCTGTTCATTGATTGGGTGCAACTATCTGCCTCTGACTCTTTCAGATGCTTGTTGAGTCCTCCGGAGTGCAGCGGTCATGCTAGGTCCCTTTTTGTGAGGGCTCCACAACCTCAGTAATAGTGTCAGGCCTTGAAACCTCCCCTCGAGGGCATTTGACCAGGTTTAAAGACCCAGACTCAGTTAGGATGCAAACGAGTGAACTTAAATCAGCCAGAGAGTCTCTCCTAACAGCTACCGTCCTAAATGAATATATGGTTGGTCCTAAGGAAGTTAAGCTAAGCCAACAAGTAAGACTTGCCTTTCACTTCATTTGGCAAAACAACTCATAACCTATGGAGATCCGGCCCGCCTGGAGAGAACCAGCCTACAGAGTGTATACCTACAGGAAAAAGCAAATGCATCTAGCTAGGTTCATGACAGAGTTTTCAATGAGAGGCAGCCTTGCCACTGCGGTTGAGAGTGTATGTAGAACCAATAAGGAAGGCTGCACAAGAGATTAGCTCTCTGAAATATGGACCATCAGTAGATCCTGAAAGAAACCAAGCCTCTGAGATCAATGAATGTAGATAAGAATGCTGTTATTAGCCTCAGCAACTGAAGCCAAGCTCAGCACTAATGTTTGCCTATCAATACTCATTTATGACCATCCTTTGTACCATTAGGCTTCTATGAGGGTTCTAAATAGATGGGTTCCTTTCTGCTTGCCTACCAATTTCTTAGCACACATTCTGTTTGTTACGTTTATAGCAAACTTAATTTCCTATACTGCTCTTAAGGGAGCTTTGGGTTGTAGTTTTTGGAGAAACGAAGCAGTTCACACCAAACTTGTTTGTGGGTGTTTGACTGGCTCTTTCCAGCTGTTTTTTCTGGGTTTGCTCATTTCCATACAGATTCGCAGCTGTGTGTTTGTTCGTGTTTATGTTAATCACAGAAACATGATAGAAATAAGATTCTATTTTCTTGAAGGAGACCCATATTCACTTGGGCAGAAAGACCCATATCACGAATAAAATACAAAAGTAACCCCCTTCTTAGGGAAAGTGGTTTTACATGCACGTGTTTAATGTCACAGATCTGGGAGAGAAGGAAAACGGAGCAATTTTGAATAGTTTGCCTTTGCTTACATTGCTACCTATGAATAATCTTTCAAGGCACAAAATCCTTCTCAGTTTGGAGATAGAAAATATCATTTGAAAAAGCTTAAAATAAACCTCAGTATCAAATCCACTATGAAATCATTGAGTGAAGGCTATTCAGCCACAGCTTTCTGGCTATCAAGGAAAAAAAAAAACATACGATGTTTTATGCAAGGAGAATTTATGGCTTCCACTTCAAAACATCACGGATCTTAGGAAAATGTTTGTATTTCTCATTTGGTATGATTTAGAGAAATATTTCTTTAACATCTCCTTTTCATATTGTGCAATTCACACTAGAGACATGTCTATGAAATATTTACTCATGATTTTTATTTGAAGGGAAGTAGCTGGTTGCTGCATGAAAGCTTCGTGGCGGAGATTCCTTGCTTTCAAAAGAAAATTGAAGCTAAATAAAAAAGATTTCAAGGCGAGCCCAGAGAGGTCTTTCCTTTGCGAGAGGTAATTGATTTGCTCCCCCAAACAGTCTTCTAGAACTTTCGGTAGACAATGCTCTAACCTTGTCAGGAGAGGATAATAAATTTAGAGTTAGACCATTTTGGAAGGAAGGATTTAAAATGAACTGCATTTTATAGGAACAGAGCACCGAGGGTCTGTTGTTAGTTTATAGGGCCTTGATTAGATCGGTTATTGATTTTGGCTGCTGGTGATACAGTTCATGTTCAGAAGGTATCAAACTCATGCTGAATAAAATAGAAGCAAGGGCTTGGGAAGGAAAAGAGAAAGTACTAGGATACTAGCTAGCAATCTAGTTGTAATTCTTCCAATGGAATGGGCAGCTGTGCCTTAGTGCCTTTAGCCCTCTGGAAGCAGTTATGTGTATTAAATACTGGAATAACTTGATATTTTAAAAGCTTATATGCTCATCCAAGTAAAATGGTTTTAGAAGACTACTGGGAGTTTCATGATTTTATAGTTAAATCAATACTCAGATTTATGCCTTTTGGACAGAGAAACTTGAATTTAATTGAGAAAATGGATCTAATGAGGATAGACATATTTTGTGCAGATGCAGGGAAGTTTTTTTCTTTTTTCTTTTTTTACTTATTATCTGAAAAAGGAAACAGGTACTTTTGATTCAAAGATGGATTGAGCTTTACAGGAAATAGGACAAGTGTCCAGAAACTTTGCAAGATTTGTGACGTTGCAGAGATGTTTCTGAATGTCTGACCTCTGGTACAGCCAGTTTCTTTCTCTTTGAAATTCTTGAATTTAAGATTCATTAATTATACAGAAAAGCACATAGTATTTTACTCTACCCTGCACAACTAATGGCCATATGGTATTAAACTGGCAACCAGACTTTCTGAATAACAGTTTTTAGCACAGTCCCTGGCTGTCTGATTTCCCTTTTTATTTTGCCATGTTTTATAGATCTCCACACAGAAATTTGTGTCTTATTCATTTAAATCATGCTTTATTTTTTTAAAAAAAGAAATTATGAAGAACATCATAAATTTTTTTTGCAGATAGAAATAAATAAGATTCTCTGGATATTCTGGTCTGCACTGTCAGAAGTCTTGGCATGTTCTAATTGGAAGAATCCCCATGAGAACTACCTAGCAAATGCAAGCTTGTTGTGGGGATCTGAGACTTATTTTCCACTAACCCTAATTCTCCACAGTCTTTGACCACATTTTGCTTTAGGAAGTATTCATAAATGTTAAACACACACACACACACACACACACACACACAAATTTAATTTCATGGAGATTTCTGCTTTTGGAATAGCTGCTCGATTAGACCCTGAAATACAAGGAAACAAATTGAACTTCTAGAAACATATGGACTCAGGCAACCAGAAGAGAAATCATCGGAGGGCAGAATTTGGCTCTGTGATATTTATATGCAATGCAAGCTCCAGAAATAACTGACTGCTTTCCTGCTGTCCAGAAAACATACATTTTTTTTAAATCATTTTTTCACATAGCTTTTCTCTGCACTCTCTCAAAAATTAAGAATTCTATTCTGTCTGGAAAGTCTATGAATGTCAAAATTTTGTGAGAAATTGTATCTTGAGCTGCCAAAGATAGATTACCTATGTTTTATTTTATTTTATTTTTCTTATGAGTATGGAAAACTGACGAGTAGAAACCCTGTGAGCACATGAGTTATGTGTAGAGCGTGAGCTAACTTCATTGCCACTCTCCCTCTTGGAAGATACTGTGAATGTAAGAAGAAAAAAAAGAAGACCTACAGATGTATCAAACACATACTCTTCAGATCATTTATAGGTTTAATATATAATGCTATAAATGAAAATACATTTTCAAAATGAGCACACTGCAGAAAATGGAAAATCTGAGTATAGTCTTGGCTGAAATCTTTTTGGAAGAAAATAAGATATTGAAAGTGGACATGGGTATAATTTGAAATGCACAATCTTTTCAGAGTTCAACTCCCAGATTTATTCTCTGGGTGAGTTGTCCATTTTAAAGACCATAAATGATGTTTACATACTTTTAAAAGCTATCACCCTATGTGTTGGAATTTGTTTAGTTGTTTTTTAAGCTTTTCTTTCCCTGAGGTAAGTCATTATGAAGAATCACCAAATAACCAAAAATGAACAAATCCTTCCTATATGCTGTAGCTTTGAGTATAACACCTTGTATGATAAACAGGCAGAAATACGGAATTGAGTCATAGAAGCTTCAAGGTGCAGAGATTTATATTTGGAGCATGTAGAGGGAGTGGCTGGCTTTGTGGTAGTCATGATTTGCAAAGTGCGCCCTGTCTCCTCCTCTTTGTGCAACACCCAACAAAGAGGCGCTTGCTATGTACCAGGAGTTTGCTCATCTGCAATGATTTCATCATAGCAGCTGGTCTTATCCATTTGAAATATGGTTTCCATTTCTAAAAACTTTCTATTAAGATCATTCAATTAAGTTTCATTAAAAAAAAAAAAGCCTTTTCCCTTTTTATTCCATAGGTAACCACAGGCCAGGTAAAATATTTTTAAATTCCTCAAAGGCCAGTTAGTAATTGGAACCAAAACAGATTTTCCCCCTAAGTTGTTACTTTGTTTCATTAGTGGTCTTTATTTTATATTTTAAGTGATGGTCTCATGTTGGCCATGGAGTGTTCACTGCGTCATGCTAGAAGGAGTTTATGGTCCCACCTGCATCCACGAGAAAGAGAAAACAAAGCTTCATTTTTAATTCTATGGAAATACCAGGCCATTAAGAAATGACTACTGCCAGCTTTCTGGTGTTATTTAAAGGGGTAAAAAGTTCATTATACTAGTTTGCTTATATGTGCTGCATTTACTTTTCTGTTATTCGAACAGATACTGTGCTTCATCACTAAAACAATAGCTTGGCAGATGGCAGACCTTTGCTAGGATTAGAGATGGGTTCTGGTCGCAGGTAAGAACACAAGGAGAGCTCACACAAAGGATAGAGACTGAGGAGGAAGTGTACCTACCTTCCAGAACATTCTCTTTTAAAAGAGAACTGTATTTTTCCTGGAAACTCTGTGAACAGGACTGTTTCTCATGGTCTATCCTGAGCAAAAGGTAGCCTGAGAAGTTCAGAGCTTTAGCTACACATATTTACCAAGCTGAGCTGACTCTGAGTTCTTAATTTACAAGAGAAGATGACAGCAGATATGGTGGGCATGCCTTAATCACAGCATCTGTAGGGTTAAAGAAGGCATGTCATGAGTTCAAGGCCACCCTGAGCTAATATGGTTCCAGATCATCCTAGACTATAATCAGAGAGCCTATCTCAAACAAGAACCACACAAAGAAAGATGGCAATCAAATGATGGAACAGTAGCTTTCTTAACAGTTACTCATTTATATTTGTCTTTAATAAGCATCAATTCAGATGTCTATTTTCTAGACACTTCTGTGTGTAGATGAGTTTGCTTCACAGTACTGTTTTACTACTTAGCAAGTTGAGGCCACCCATACTAGAAGACCCAGGGGAGGACCTCAGAGACTGTTCAAATTATTGCTCACATACTTAATTATGGACAGTCCCCTGTCTCTTTCTTCTTGTGGTCTATATATACCCTGATATAGGCATTATTACACATTTATTACATTTATATGTTACAAGTTCATTGAATTGTAGAATGATCTACTGTTTTCAACTATTTATGTTATAGAATTACCTTAAAATATTCCATATTCCAATTGTTTTAAAACCTGCAGAATTATATTAATCAGTTTAATTTATTTAAAACATATAACAAATACCTATTACAAGTGGCTTTCTAAACTCCATTTAAAGTGATCTTTATGTATTTAAAAATTGATGTAAATTGTTCAGTGTCTTTCACTGCCATGGAAAACAAAATCCAGTTCAACTAACAGCACAACTGTATATCATTACTCCGAGTTACCTCCTTACGCTGTAGTGTACCCTTAACACTTACATTCTACCAATATTTTAATATGTAGAAGAATTTACATATGACCCACTGAATGTTTTGAGAAGGTTTTTATCCTCCGAATTGTCAGTTGTGTAAGTTGATCATGTATAAATAACACACAAGAGACAACATATGTTAACATTTTGCATAATGGGAATCATATAAGCCAGATAGAAACCATCTTTCTTCGCTTTCATTCTGAACATAATAAAGAGATTTTAAGTGAGAGTACTCATCAAGTTTTCTTTTTGAGGCAGGATTTTTTTACTTCAGTATAAGAAATTGTTTGATGCATTGAAATTGTAAGGAAACAACCTTGATGTATTACAATGTGCATAATATCAAGTTCTATATTTCTGTCTCTAAGGAGTGGTAGCTGGCTAGGAATAGAAATAGTTGTTCAGGATCTTGAGTGATGGCTCAGAAGTTAAGAGCACATGATGCTCTTGCTGTTGACCTAAGTTTGCTTTCTAGCACACACATGGTGGGTCACAATCATCTATAATTACACTTGCAGGGGATCTTACACCTTCTTCTGATCTCTGTGACTACCAGGCATGCACATGGTACACACACTTACATCCAGGCAAAAGACACACATAAAATAAAAATAAATTAACCTTAAAAATGGCCAGTCAAGAGACTTACCCTACACAGAACCATCCATGTTGATAGCTCCTGAACTGAGTTCTCCCTTTTATGATTTGGGCAGTGTCTTAAGCAAGTGGGTATTCAATCCATCCTAATCTCCCACACATTGCTTAGGCAATGAGTAAGTACCATTTATTGACTAAATATGCTATTTTGTTTGATTGCTAATTTTGTTTGATTTTTAATTATTGACAGGCATAAAATAAATAGTTTCTGTACCTGATCATTTATTATGATGGAGAATAGAAATGGCTATGGCAGGAACTTTGGGTAGCATTTCATCTTTTGGAAAAAAAATCTAAATAGTGATACAATCATATCCTGTATCTTTTCAAGTTGTTTCAAAGGTGTCAGTGGCTAGGTAGACAATGGGTTAGTAGTGTCTAAAGACTTTGTGTCTGAAACTCAAGACTAGAATTGAGCCAACAGAAAATGTGCACAATGCATGGAGTAGAGGAACCAAGACAGATAACATTGTAGTAACAGAAAGTTCTACAATTTGTTGAGATATTAATTAACTCTAGATTTAGGTAAATGATCCCTAAGTATAAGAAAACCTTTATGGTGTCCAAGGAAAATTTCATTTCAGATTTTCTTAATGGTATGCCTTTTTGTACAGAGTACAATTTTATTGTATACATGTGTCTATAAATGCAAACGAATATCCAGAAAAAGATAACCTTCCATCCTTTCCAATTATAATCAGTGTGATCTAATAGTTTTCAGGCTGCTTTCTTTGGAGCAGTAACCAATGAGTAGGGGTGACTTCTAATTACAAATCATAAATCCTCAATGAACAATCTAATTTCAAAATCATAAACCAAGCCAATTCTAACACATTTTTATTACAGATTATTTCCCAAATTCTAATAAGTACTTCTCCTCACCTCCCCATATATATTTTAGTGTTTTCAAATTGAAATACATCTTAAAATCAATATGAACACTTAATACAGCAGTTTTTCTTTTTTATCATAAATGCTGGTATTCAATTGGCTGAAGTAACAAGGAGATTTGTTACTTCAATTAATAGAAGTCAAGAGATGAGCAGTTTTAACTTTTGACAGACATAGTAGCTTATATTAGTGTCTTTATAGTTCATCTTTTTTCTGCCAATAATATGAGTATAGACACAACACTAATTTAATCATGACTATGATCTGGCTGCCAGTAGCTCTTACTTCCTTGCACATGGTCAATGAAAACAAGAGCATCCCTGTCCCTTTCCTAATACACATGTCCTTCATTTTAGTCTATTGTGTCTGTCTGATTGGCTGCTCTTTGAGAGAGCATAGTTACCAAGGAAATATCTAGCACTGACTGGCTCATTCTCACCAGGCTCTATGCCTGAAGCTTCTTCAAGTCTCATGAATCTGTTGGGTAGGTGGTCTATGACCAAGCTCTTCTCTAGTAAGACCAAGGCAGAATTAGACCAGGAAAAATGACTCCTGACAACCAGCTGTGGAAGGGGACTATGCATGAGCTGACTTCAAGTCTACTCTGGACACCAAGTGTATAGACTCACTGTTTTTCTTACTCTATTCCCTCTACAGTCCCTTTTAATGATAGCAAAGAATTGGATAATACATTTTGGAAAAGATGATAAAGGCTTAGTGTGATGCTTATACGCAATATGACAAAACATTGAGTCCTACATCCTCTTATGGAAGAACCTCATTTGAAGAAGGGTTTTTCTGATAATCCTCTGCAGCACACCACTAAAATACTTTTGAGTATAGTAATTAGAATTAACTTTTTGTTGTTGGCTATTCAAGGACATACTTCATCCAGAGATATTTCTTTCCCTTTTCTAAGACTTAAATGTGCTTAAAAGTCATATTTTGGACAAAAATTTGAATTCAGAAAATTAAGGAAAACAATAAAAAAATTATGTTTTCTCCATGATTTAATGTGGTTTTTAATTTTGTTTAGTTTTTTTAATTTTTAGTACAATTTAGGACTAGGACTCGTAGGTAAAGACAATTGAAAGCTATGCTTTTTTATTCTACTGACACTTGCAGGGTTATATGTACCAGAGGCCATTGTTCAGCAACAACTCTGGAAATCTTTTGGAACAAAACTTTTAATGTCTTAGCTACTCCAAAGTTACCAGTGCCATCCATCCACAGTTGTTTCTGAAGTCACTACTTAATGAGTACCTTCCAGGAAACTATTTCTGACTTAGAAACTGGAAAGCAAAATAAGGATTATTCTTTTCCTAGCTTTGAAGTTCAACAGAAAGGAAGCACAAATGTATCCCTGTTCCTGGGATGTGGAGAGACATAGAGGAGATGCTACAGGTGTGTCAGTGCTCTGGGGAGACCCCGTACCATCTTCTACAGTCCATTTTCACCATTGTGAATTTTTTTTTTTTTGATATTACAATGATAACGTTTGACGTCAATAGTCCTGACAGTCACTGAAAATTCCCCTGGGAGTAGATGGCATGCTAAGGTGCTTTACGCACACCATTGCATAGAATAGATGACAATATTATTCCCATTGCAAAACAGGGTCATGGACTTGGAGAAAGACTCGAATTGTGCTCACTTCTGTCCATTCTGAAGACACATCTCCAAAGTGTCCATAGCGGCGTCCTTTAACAACTTTTCTTGCAAGGAGAGCTTTATTTGTTCATAAGATAGTTTTAAAATTGTTTGAACATATGGACAATATATGTGCGTATTTGTATGTCTGCAAAATATACAGTTGGATGGTCTCTATATGTACTTGCTGTGAAAATGTATGGTGTATGTATATATCTATAAACACCCTCTCTCCATATGCCGAGCGTTATAGTTAGCAAGATGAACCAGTTGGCCATTGCACATGCTGGCAGGGCCGTCTTTGAGCAGTTGCTGAGATATGAAGCACCACCTTCCTTCCAGGATGGCTGTCCTATTGTCTTCTAAGGGCTCTTCAAAATGTTCCGGGCTCTTCATTAATGCCAGCAATTCTCTAGCCAGTGGATATTTTCTGCTCTTCTCTTATGCTGGAGATGTGTAGAGGGAGGAGGGGGCATTAAAAGAATTTTCTGCTCTAGGCTCTGATACACTTAAGATAGCCTTCTTCCTGGAATCTGTAAATGCCAGCCAATCAGCATTTCCTAAGCTACAGACTCCTTCCTGGAAATTGTGTTAGAGGACAGACCCTGCCTGCTTCTCTCCGACCGAATGAGAATATAGTAGGCCTTATGATTTCCATCCGTGGTGATATTAGCATAAATCTCCCACTAATGCACCTCTGTCTGTTAGTGGAGGAGTTCCTGCAACTCAGAAAGATTCATGAAACTGAGAAGGAACTGGTGTGTCACTGCTGGGCCTGGGCTCTGGGAGGAGGGCATTGGACTGAGTTTCCAACCTCATGTCTCCCCCTGAGGTTGTTTAGGTCATGAGAAACAATGAATGCCTCAGGAAGAAAACTGATTAGTTCTGAGTTGCTTATGGATTAATAGTAAGGACTTTACAATGGAAACAAGTTTCATCTCTCTCTCTCTCTCTCTCTCTCTCTCTCTCTCTCACACACACACACACACACACACACACACATCTACCTTATGAGAAAGACAGGATGATTATCTCTCTTTAAAGGCTATAAATTAAGGCTCTAGAGGATAAAAGACTCTGACAACCTCAGAACACTAATGGGTTTCCAATGTATCCTTCCTTCCTTTCTTCCTTACCTCCTTTCCTCCCTCCTTCCATCCCTCTTCTCTCCTTCCTTCCTTCCTTCCTTTCTTCCTTCTCCTTTATTGGATTAGGTGTAGCCTTATTATTGAAGTACAGTGCTCAGTGAATATTGTTGTCATGTGTGTGGCTTGCATTTAGACTAACTGAGTTTAAATTAGCTTGAAAGGGGACTAGTCTTCCTCAGACAGCAACTGTGTGAGGGCCAGAGCCTGGGAGAGCTTTGCATGTATGCCCAGCCCTAACCCTGTCTCCCCTGACCCGCCCAGTCACCTAGGCACAACAGTGGTACACTCCAGTGCAATACAAAATCTCTTTTTTTTTCTTTTTATTGTATGTGCATTGGTGTCTTGCCTACACATTTGTCTGTGTGAGGGTGTCAGACTCCCTGGGACTAGGGTTACAAACAATCGTGAGCCACCATGTGGGTGCTGGGAATTGAACCCAGGTCCTCTGAAGAGCACTGAGTACACTCTTAACTTCTGAGCCATCTCTCTAACTCACATGCCACCTCTCTAGCTCACATTGGCCTCCTTATTTGCTAGAAGCCAGTAAATTCCTTTATGACAGAGCTGATTTTTTAAAGACTAGAATCTTTACTTCTAGGCAGGTCTCAACTTAGAATGTCTGAAGGTGTCACAGAATGGAAAGAAAACATGCCAATTAGTTTCCCGCCTACCGTGTGTTGGAACATCCCCACTTACTAAATCACATCTCTGAATGGGGTCTCTTACTCTCACCTGAACTCTTATCTTGGCAGGCATGCTGTGTTTATGAGTCTTGTGGGGACAAGCTTGACTCCTAAGAAAGAGACCCTTCCTAAGCAGGGAGGCAAGATACCCAATAGATAATTTCAATGATCCTGTAGCCTCATGTCTCCCATGTTCTCATTATGCAAAAATTTATTGTTCTACTTGCATTGTGCTGTGAGTGTGTGTGTGTGTGTGTGTGTGTGTAATCATGCATACACATATATAAATGTGCATATGGAGAGCACATGATAACCTTGGGTGTCATTCTCTAGGAATCATCCACCATGTTTTGGAGGTAGGATCTCTCACTGACCTAGAGCTTGTCTTGTAGGCTACACTGGGTGGTCATGGAGCCTGAGGGATCTGCTTGTGTCTGTCTCCTCTGCACTGGGATTAAAAAAACACTGCCTGGCTTTTTTGTTTGTTTGTTTGTTTGTTTGTTTTTAATGTATTTGAGGATGGAACTTCAGTCCTCATGCTTATAGGGCAAGCACTTTATGGAGTGAGATGACTTCTGGTCTTCGGTTTACATTTTCTTTCTCTGCAAAGTGCCCCCCGCCACACACACACCTGCTGTGTTCTCATTCCATTGCAAAGAGCAATGGCCCAGCTCTGTGTATGGCCTTTGCATTGACTGAAGCATGCCTATAGGAAAGAATCTAATGCTCTCACTGCTGGTCAGGCTGTCACTGATGAAACAGGGTACTTGCAGTGAGCGGAGCTTTAGTTTTTAATATTGGTGTGCATTTTAAGCCACAGGACTGAGTCTCTAGTTGTATTTTCTCTACTTTAAGAGCAGAAGGGGACATCTTTTGGTTGGCAATATGGTCGACCTAACAGTGTTGGAGAGCTTGGAGAAAGTAAGCCAGGGAAGACTATGACTCGGATGGACTTGAAAGTTTAACCCTCGACTGCCTTTTCCGTGAACTGGAAAAACAAGATTCTTCAGCTCATAGGATTTTTCAAACCAAGTGATATATTCCATAAGAATAAAGACACTGTAGTGGGACCGTTGGATGCCGTAGTTCTCACTAACCTGACATGCCGAAGGGAAGATGGACCACCCATCCCTTAACTCCCCTCTTTTGAAAAACAGCCTTGCAGTATTCCAGGGTAGTTTCAAATTGACTTTCACATGATCTGTATCATGTCATCTATGTTTAGGCAATTTCACACTTTCATCCGAAAACATTTTGGGTGTTCCTCCTTTAAGAAACATATACTTTCTTCCATATATATATATATATATATATATATATATATATATATGTAACAAACTGTGTCAACATGCACATTATTTCCTTGAATTAATTGGCAGTTTGAGGTGAGTGATGGACAAGGGTGAATTTGTTGGGAAAAGAAGGTTTCCAGTAGAGACTTCATGTAGAAGTAGGTGTTAGAGAGGGCGAGATCATGGTAGGAGAGTCAAGGAGACTCAGGTACCATCAATCCAGTCTCAAGCCTGGCCAGGGTCCTCATTTTACCTCCGGAAAGGCCTGCATGGGGAAGCAGTGTCTGATGGAAGGGGTGGGTTTTCAGTCCCTGTGGCATATGCCCTCCGAACACTCGCTTTATTCCCCTACCCTGCCCCCACCTTCCGAAGGAAAGGGGTGGGGGAGCTGCGAAACACTTGGCACAGGTGCAAGAAAGCTGAAGACGTCTGGCGGAGCTCACAGGCGTCGTTTCCCACTAGGCACCAAATGTTTTACAGTCTTCGTGAGCCCATATAGATTCTGGCTTCTGCCCAGTCGTTTGTTTGAAACCGTGGGCTCCGAGAAAAGGCTCCACACTGCAGCTGGCCTTTAAACCACATTTTATGGGGGAGAACGTTCGGGGTATGGTTGGAATGAGGAGAGCTTGCCTTTGAGTTTGGACTTTTAAAAATACAGATTGAGCAGACTCTCAGTAAGTCGTCCGTCGGTCAGTCCGTTTTCCCCAGTGAAGGCTACATTTTGGAAACTGCGCCTCAGTCTCAATACTTTCATAGGATAATTTATAGCAAGTCTCCCCTCCCAACCTGCTCAAATATGACTTTAACCCAATTTAGTTCAATGTTATTCAAATACAAATCTAAGAATTCTTAGTAATGGAGACGGCAGAGTCGTCTCTCTGAGGTAAGTCTCTGGCTAATTTAGAGCAATGGTGGCTCAGCTCTCCCTATAAGCTTGTTCATGATGAGTAAACTCTTCATAGTCAACTCCATCTTTCCTGACCTTGGTAACTCCTTTGCTTCATTATCAAGCTCCTGGCCCACAGCTTCAAAGGGTGAATGACTAAATAGACTATAGTTTATTTTCTTTTATTGGTTTTTGAGACAGGGCTTCTCTGTGCAACAGAACGCTGGCTATCCTGGACTTACTTTGTAGACCAGGCTGGCCTGGAACTCATAGAGATCTTCCTGCCTCTGCCTCTTGAGTGCTGGGACTAAAGGCCTTTGCCCACAAAGTCTGGCCAATTGATCATGTTTTGGTCACCCATTACTTGTGATGCAAAAGAAAATGGTACCAACCAGAAAGCTTACCAAAACTGAAGTCTGAACAATTTAAAAGGCTCTTTTACCTTGACGATTTAGATTGGAGTAATAGCTGTCTATAGAGGGTCAGATGGTGCATGCCTATAATCACATGAGAATGTGGGCATGAGTCTGATGAGGAGAATCTTGAGTTCAAGGCCAGCCTAAGCTACAGAGTGAGATCCTGTTTATAAAATGAGAACAAATCCATTCACTAAATAAGTTTCCTTTTTGCTCTCTACCCCTCCCCACTCTGTCTCCTTCTAGAGACAGGATCATTTTACATATTGAGGTTGGCCTAGAAATGACCACATTATATAAGCTAGATTCCAGATGGTCATCCTCCTGCCTCAGCTTGCAGGTACTAGTTCTAGAGCTGTTGATATCACACCTGGCTCTCCTCTTCAATGTAACTGAAGTTTGAATGTAATCTGTGTTCCAGGGAATAAAACTGAGGCTGAGAAATTGTAAGGGACTTACATTGAATTATCATGAATATATTTTATGATATTATTCTCAGTTTTCAGGAGCCAAGAATACCTCACAATTCCCAGAGCACATATGACTGTCACTTCTCTTCTCTTTGTGACTCCTGTGCAATGATTTTTCCTGGGACATAAAGATAATCCCAGGACCTTCAAGAATAAGGGAGGAGGCAAAGACATCTCTGCATTGAAAAAAAAAAGTCTCTTTTATTTAAGACAGAGAAACTGCTGATTTATGACATGTAACCTTTGACCTAATAGATTTGTTAATACCTAAATTGGAAGTTTCTTTTCCTCTGGGACACAGCTTTGTGTGAAAGCCAGTGTTTACATGCCGGGGGTACACACATTTTAACTTCAATAATAAAGTGAGGTTGAACGGATACACATCTCATACATGGCATAATGCAATGCCCTCTCCCCAAATCTGAGATTCCATCCCACCCTCAGGAGCGAAGTCAACAAATAGGCAAGCACTTTCCCAGTTCACAAATTGAAAGCAGCTAAGAGTGAAAATAACGAGAGCACCAATACATATGTAGAGGGCTGGCGAGGCGGCAGAGAGGGTGTGCTGTGCACCCTGGGATGAAGAGATAAGAGGGAGCATGTCACTCCTTCGCCCATGGCAGATTCACAGTCTTCTTTTGGATGTCATGTTGAAAAGATTCCCAATCCTTGCTTCTGGGAGCCGAAGCAGATGGGTGCGCCATGCTGGTGCCGTTTCTTATTGGAAGCCGTGTGGTTGCAAAGATGGGGTTTGGGTCATTTGGTTTTCTCTGAAAACTGTCTTGTGTAACTGTCTAAAAGAATTTATAATATCAAGTAAAGTGCATCAGCTATGATGCTTCGGAAATGTTAAATGCCGAAACCAATGTTTCAAATATGTTTGCGCAGATTAATAGACAGTGTTCTTTGGTTAGCATATGTTTGAGTTAACACAAGACTGAGAGGATTTTTTTTTTTTTTTTACTTTTTTTCTTTCTTTTTTTTTTTCCATTACAGGACTTCTCAGAGCATTTATTATATCTTTTAACCTTAGACTTCAGCCTTCAAAATGGGTCTGTTTGGAATAACTGTGCTGCCCAATACTCTCAAGGATATACTACAAACACTGTTGCTGAAGGAGTCACTTTTAAGTTCTATTTAGGGTGATTCTGTGTAAATCTCCCCTAACAGGTTAGTTCATATATGTATGCATATATGAATGTCTTTGGTTCCTTAATGCTTGTAGGACATAATTATAAGGGTTAACTAGGTAATAATATAAAATACAAGAAACTAAAACAAGTGTAATTGAAAGCTGAATTCTGAAGTGTTCCTACTGACTAGCTTCATTGGAAGCCTTGCTGGAGCAATACCCAGTGTCACCTTTAGGAGAAGGTCCAACAAGGAATCAGATTTGGGGCATTAGATAGCTTGTGGCCGAGTGTATTGTACTTCTCCCATCATTAGATAAGGCCAGGGGATTATGATGGCTAGATTAATTGTCAATTTAATAGAATCTAGAATCATTTTTGGAAGAGGGTTTCAATGTGGGATTGTCTATATCATCAGTTCTCAAACTGTTAGTCATGACTTCTTTGAGGGGAACACATATCAGATATTTACATTACAGTTTATAACAGTAGCATGCAGGATGGCTGTGAGAGACTGTGTAGGAAAACCCATCCTGGTGTGCGTGATGTGCCCTGGAATGAGGGAGACCAGGGTGTTGGTGTGCCTGTGTTCATTTTTGTCCATTCTTGGTCATGGATGTGCCTTGAGCAGCTCCCTTGGCCATCTGGCGCTTTGCTGTCCCTGCTATGCTGTAACCTGGAGTTGGAGCCCTTTCTCCCCTAAGTTACTTCTGTCTGGTGTTTTGCCTAAGTGACTAGAAAGGATAGTGTACTATTTTAAGATACAGTAGGCCAAGCTTGCTTCTGCCTTTCTACTGTAAGACAGAACTGTCTCTTCCAAGGAAGATTAGCATATGCAAATCCTCTGCTGGGGCCTTTTGGATTAGGTGCAAAATTGCTTGTGCTGTGGCATGGAAAATTTCATCAACTGATTGTAGAAAGCTTATTTTATTATTACCCCTCCCCCCAAGGAGTGATTTTACCTTAAAGCTGCAAAACTTAAGCATCAGGAACCCTCATTTTCCCTGGGTTTCTTTCATCTTGTTAACATGGCTTTGTCAGATTACAAAATTAAGGAAATTAGTGGTCAGGCTTCTTAAGGATAGTTTCTCAAGTTCTAGTGTTGGGATGAAACCAGAAGATTTAAATGTATGAGTTTCTTAACTTTGACTATATGTATATATGTATATTAAGTATATACCAAAATCTCCAAGATACTCTTAATTGTATTTTCCCCCAAAAGGGGAAGTCATTTAAATTTAATTCAAGGCACATACCTTATTCATGCAGAAAGCCCAGAACACTGTTCATCTGAAAAGCTCAGTACTATGGGAGCACCCATTGTACCTTCCAACACACAGTGGAGCCCTACTATCTCTGGTATTAAAACTTACCCAGTGGTTAAGTTTCCTGTGAGCCTTTAGGAAGATGCTTGCAAACCTTTCACAGACTATCTGAATATTGCTAAGACCATACATGACAACAAGAAGTCAAGCTTGGGTTGTCACAGACTCTTGCTTTCTGGAAACTCTCTTCTTATGATGAAACAATCAAATTAAATAAGTAAATAAATAAATAAATGAATAAATAAAAATTTCTTCCAGCCATGGCAGGTCCAGAATCTACCCTTAAGTCATCTCCCAGCTTGAACTTAGACTCCTCACAGGATATTTAAATGATGGTTCTCTGGTCTTGCCCCGTGGCTGCCAGGGATTTATAGTGTGTTCCACTTAACACACCTTACCAGCTATCACATCATGATCTGCACCTGTGTCAGCCCCATGTAATTTACTCAAAGTATTGCCTGCTCTAAAAACCAGATACATTTATTAACATGACAGCTCTTTAAACCTTGTATGACCATATATGCATTCATCCACTGTCAAAAACTAAATCCTACTAATATTCTCTTCATTTTCAATCATGGAACTTTTGTTTCCAAGGAAACACTTGTTTTTAATTGTTAGGAGGGTTGAGGTGGCTGTTAGTGAGCTGAGGAGTAGTTTGGAACCAAACTTCCTAAAGGACCTGTGTCTGAAAGGAGACCCTCTACTAAGCTTCCAAGAGACACATAGTTGGGTAGGATCCAAGACAGCACATTTCATGACTGGGAACCCAAAGGAGGCATACGTACTGGTAATGTGCTATGTGCTCTTCCTTAGGAAATGGTGGTGTCAGTACATGACAACATATGCGTGTATATGTTTACCCTCACCCTTCCTACCCTACTTTGCATTTCAGTTAACTGAAAACCATTTGTTGGAACATTCTCTCAAATTAGAGAAAATCCTAGAGCAGGAATTTCTTAACAGCTAAATAATTCCAGAGACTGGAAGGCAGGGTATTTGAGACAGTGGACAAAGAGGATGTTTCTTGGATTTAGAGGTCTGGGTAATCATCTGTTCCATGTGCAGGAAAGGGTAACTTCAAAGGTGACCTCCATTCCTTTAGCTCCTTCAGCTCTTAATTACTATATTTACATAGAGTAAAACCAAAAGAGTCAAAAGGCATGGTTCTGCGTCATAGTACTTATCACAGAAGTTCGGCTTCTCTTCATTGTGGGGTAGCTGTCCATCATGCAGAAAGCCCCAGCAAGGGCAGAAAGATGCAGTAGTTAGGCCAGAGGAATAATACATACACAGGATTCTAAGCTAGGATCATAATAAGGCTCATTAGCTGAACAGCCACTGATTATCCTCTGGAAAATGTTTCAGAGACAGTATTTCCCATTCTTCTTCATGCAGTCACGGTTGCTAGGGGCCCAGAATACAATTTAGAGCACAGTCAGATGGGATTTGCACTCAGTCCAACCCAGCAGGGTCACTCCCAGGCTATTATTTTCACTCTATTGTAAATAGCAAGAGGCAGATGAAAAGGTAAATATATATATATATATATATATATATATATATATATATATATATATATATGTTGGTTGGAAGACACTTATCCTTGCCTACCTAGGGTAATCAAGGGGAGACATCAGCTCTGGATTTGGTCAGTAATAACTCACATCTGACTTTAATACACCATGATAAACTTTGAGGAATATATCTTTTAAAACATAAAATGCTTTACCTCTGATTTAAAGTTTGGGGGATTGGTCCTGCACTGTAGGCAGGTTAGATTTAGCATCTCTGGAAATTCCAGAGCAATTTTAAAAATCCTCTTTTTGATCGCTAGCTGCAGCCCCAGCTTTCAAAGAGAATGAGATGTTTTGGGAATGAATTGTGATGGACTTATATGAAAATTTATATGACCAAGAATTGGATTTGTTCCCCTGGAATATTATAGATTATGTTTTATGTTGGAATGACATCAGTGTTCAGAGCAGCAGAAGGCTGGCTTAATGTAGCTAAAAATATACCTTGGCTTTCCACTTGGAATAGAGTCCCCTCTACCCTCCCCAACCCGTTTCTCCCCTAATGAAAATAATGCTTTCATGACTCATATATGTGATAGACAGTAGGGAATATTTGAGTCTTAAAATAAGAACTTTGAGAAAGGCCTAATGGTCCTTTTCTAATTTCTTTCCCATCCATCTCTTCCCTCCTGTTTTCCCTGTCAGCTTCCTATTTCAAGCTTTCAGCACCCAGTGCCTTATGGTAATGGCTCCTTTCTCACTTTTCCAGTTTTCCTTGCTTTGCACACATCTGCATAACTAACCTTTCTTCTCTACCAATTTACACTGTCCCTGTCATTTATTAGTTGTGTTTTATTGGCTCCGCAGTGTGTTGTAAACTCAGTGTATTACCATCAGTTACAACATGTAACCTAGCATTGGACAGTAGATTTGTTTAAAGGATGATTTGTTTAAAGGATTTCCTAATTGTGCCCCCTCCTGTGTATGTGTGTGTGTGTGTGTGTGTGTGTGTGTGTGCGCGCGCATGCGTGTGTGCTTTAGTAGCAGTGTGTGCATGTCTATATTTTTGTACTTGCTTTAGTATGGGCAATTGTATGTCCAAGTGCTTGTGGAGGCCAGAGGCCAAATTCAGCTATCTTTCCTGGTCTGGTGCTCTCTGAGTCACCTAGCCTGCTAGCCATTGATCCTCAGGGACCCACCTTTCTGTGCCTCCCCAGCTCTGAGATTTCAAGAGCTCTCTACCATGCCTGCTTTGTTTGGTTTGGTTTGTTTTCTTTTGTTTTGTTTGTGTCCAACTTGGGGGATGAACAAGAGTTCTCAAAGCAACTAGTTGATATGCACTATTGTTTAAATGAAGGTTATCAAAGAAAATGAGTTAAGCCATAACTTCGTAGGGTATGTGGTTCTGTTGAAGGTTCTAATGTTCTAGAAGAACAATTTCCATTTCCTGTCTAGAGGTCAATTCCACAAACTCAGATTATGAGACAGGTTGTTTCTCTCATGCCCACATGGGCAACCATTCAACCATGGCAATATCAGAGTGGTGACCCTGGCATTGTCCAGGATTCTTGCCTTCCATTGCAAGAACTGATGCCATATATTGCAAAGCTATGCAGTCATCTGAAGCACTATTTCTGAAGAGCCTCAGCATCAGATGATGAGTAGCTTAGCTACTGTATCTTACTCAATATCCTTATTTTATTTTATTTTTAAATTACGGGAACTTGATATTAAGTGAGGCTCCATTGGCAGAAAGTGCTGAAAGAAGAAACAAAAGGGGACATAGGAAGTGCTGGACCTAATGAAAGCTTTGTATCCACAAAATAAGTTGTGGCTTTGTAAATTCACTCTAAGTACATTTGAGGAACAATAAGCCATAAAAGAGGTTACCATGACCTTGGATTCTATACAGCTTTGGAGATAAAAGGTCTAAGTATCAGAATGCATTTGGTTGACCATAGTGTTGTTGACTGATTAAAATCTATGCATGCTCCTAGAAACCTCCAGCAGAATGCTGATGAGGGGTTGGCCTGGATGCAGTGTGCAGAATGGATTCTCTTGAAGCAGGGTTCAAAGTTGCTTTGCTAAAATGGATCACTAAAAGGTAAGTCTCTATAACCCTAGAGAGAGGAAGGCAAAGTTATGACATGAGTATTAAATTGGAATACATTGTCTTTGCATTTGTTACTTATTGGATACATATCGGAAAAGCATTTTATAAATGCTCCAAGCCCTAATCTTTGCATAACATAACAAATTTTAAAACATTTATTATCAAGGAGTATTTTTACCCCTTTGAATAGAGAAGGGTCATTATAATTATCTGGTTGCTTACAAAGCAAATATGTGAGCTTTGGCTCAGTACTTATCTTACTTTAAAAAAATACATATAACTTCTAGGCTGCATAATTATAATGATGGGCTTTGGAATGAATAGATTTGTGTTGAAACTATAACAATTGCTTTTTTAGAAGTTGCTAAATTTCTTTTAAGTCTTCCTAAAAACATGGAAGATTTTTAAGATTAGAAAGTGTTTCATGGGGGCTAGTCAAAGAATTTGATAGCATTGAGAAAACATTTACTTTTCTATGCTGTAACATTTTCTTATGTAAAATCAATACTAATAAAAATAATGGAGAAAACAGACAAACCCCATCGTTATCCAAGAAATATGATATGAACTGAATCCTTGACCAAGAAGTGTCTCCATCTCACCTTTCCACTCATTCCTTTTGACAGAGATATATGGAAAGAGAGTAGCTAGATAGAATATTCCCTCATAGCTATGCTTCAGCTCTCAGAATTGGGCCTTCTGGTTCAAGACTGACACAAAACTATTGTTGGATCTTAAGACTTAAGTGAGAATTCTAGTTTTGCATTTGTCAGCTTTGCATCGGTCTAATACCTGACATACTCATCATATGAAAAGGAAAGGTTTATACTGATTCATTCTTGAAAGTCCCTGTCCATACTTGATTGAGCCCAATTTCTTAGAAACCATGGACAGACACATGTCATTTTCAGGTGTAGCATGAGGCAGAACAAAGCCTCTCACCCAAGGAAGGAAAACAGATTAAAGTCCAGCTACTCTTGTGTACACAAGGTGTGTGTGTGTGTGTGTGTGTGTGTGTGTTAGTGTGCATATGTTGGTGTGCATGTAGAGTCAAGAATACAACCTAAGGTGTTATTCCTCAGGCATAGTTACTTTGTGAGTCAAGGCTTCTCAGTGACTGAATCTCCCTGGGTAGGCCAGGCTGCCAGAGGATCTGCCTGTCTTTATTTCCATAGTACTGAGCTTACAAGTATGTGCCCACAACAACTAAATTGGTTTTAAAAAAGAAATATGTTCTCGAGATAAAACTCAGGTCATGCTTACAAACTAACACTTTACTGACTGACCTATCTCCTGGACACCTTCCCCCACTTCCTCTTTTGATATTTCCTTACTGACTCAAGATCTCCCATTGTGCACTACCACTTAGACTCTACCACCTTCACGAATATCAAGCTCAGGAGCATGACTCTGACATATGGTCCTTTAGAAGACACATAACATCCAAATGACACTACTTTTCTACACCTTGAATGAAATCCTGAAGCTGAGGTCCTTCTATGTTGATGATTGAGATGAGGAACAGAGACTACATCTTGGTGGCTTTCCTCTACTGTAGTGGCCCTTTTGGAGCAGGAATTAAAACCTAGAATATCTTTAAGCTTTAGTCCCCTGATCACTCTTAATTATACCAATTATAAACTATGATTCTGGGAATAGCCTGTGATGTGACCAAAGAATGAATGACCATTTTTTCTTCTTCCTCTTCTTCTTCCTCTTTTTCTCCTTCCTCCTCCTCCTCTTCCACTTCCTCTTCCTCCTCCTCCTCTTCCTCCTCCTCCTCCTCCTCCTCCTCCTCCTCCTCTTCTTCTTCTTCTTCTTCTTCTTCTTCTTCTTCTTCTTCTTCTTCTTCTTCTTCTTCTTCTTCTCTTTCTTCTCCTTCTTCTTCTTCCTCTTCCTCTTTTCCTTCTTCCTCTTCCTCTACTTCTTGCTCTTCTTCTACTTCCTCTTCTTCTTCTGGACACTGGAAAAAAGCTGGAAAAGGGTGGATACATAGGTCTTGCCCTAGAGCTAAGGGCTTTTGAAACATCATATTTTGTTGTATATATAGGTTACAGGTAGTAGTTTGGACATATTCATTTGAAGATATTTACAATTATTCTGAAATTAAAACTTAGCAAGGCATCCTGTGTTTTATTTGGCAACTTTGATTTTAACAGTGTTTTAGGTGAATGGTATGAATGGTTATTAAGCAATGGCCAAAAGCTCCCTGAGCAGGGTTTCTTAAACTATACAGTGATGTTTGGATATTTCTTTATTGTGAGGGAGCAGTATTAGCTACTTTTCTAGTTGCCATATCAAATATGTGCCTAAACAAATAAGAGAAGAAATGCTTAGTTTGACTCATGGTGTTTCAGTCTACTATGGAGGAGAAGGCTTGGTGATGGGCTCAATCCATCGTAATGGGGTATGCTGTAGCTCCTTACCCCATGGCATCTGCGAGGAAGCAGACAAGTAAGATTAGTCTAGAATACTCAGAAGCCTGCCTCCCCATGACTCTTTTCCTGATGGTTTCACAACCCTACTCACCCCCTCACCCTCCCAAAAAATCCATGACACTAACTGGGGATCCTGTGGGAAACATTCCCCAGTCCAGGATAATAGGAACTACCATTGATCTTCAGCAGTGTTCCTAGCTTCTACCCATGATGTACTGGTCTTAGAATCTTTATTTCTATTGTGTGACAATAAGTTATACTTCCAATTATTGCCACGTGGGAAGAAGAGGCCAAATCACTCTTAGTTGTTGACCAGGAATTCAGATAGTGCCAAAGAGAAGCTTACAGTGTATTGATATGGTAGACTAAGGGTTGCACTCACATCCTAATAACAGAGGCTGTACTCTGCTTCAGTTCCTCACTGCTCTCTACCCTCTCTGCTCCTTCTTTATAATATAAGGAGCTGTCTGGATTTCTTTCTGGGACAGCGACTAGTACAAATTTCATTCTTGTGTACTTTATAATTGCTAGTATTGCCTCCAATTTTCAACCCCCTTTGTCTTCTGTCTAGTACCCCTGAAGCTGTAAGTCCAAATGCCAGACCATTGCCCAGATCTATTCTTCACAAAGTACCCAAAAAATCCTTACACCAACTGTGCATGTTTTTCTGGAAGCCATCAGTCCACACAGTTTGAGGGAACTAAACAGTTGAGTGGTGAACTTGAGAGGATTCCCTTAAGTGCTGTTCTTGGGCTCTTGAATGACTCCTAATTAAGTGCTATCCTTGGGGTGTGCCCCCTAGAGTTCCAGAGACAAATGTCTCCGTCCCTATTGTGGCTGTCTTTAGGAAGTGGTATCAAGTGAAATTCTTCTTGATCATTGGAGGCATGCTCTTGAAAGATATCGTAGGACCCATGATCCTCCTTGGATCCAATTTCAGGCCATGCTCTGAACAGATTTGTGCTTCTTCGAAGAAGCCTACATCCCATAGCATCAAAACTACTCGAAACTCTGGAGCAGAGCCTGCAAACCTGTAAACCACAATAAGCCTTTCTTATGTTAATAAATCACTTGCTTTGTGTATGTATCATAATGAGAGAAGCTATCACAGGTAACATTATTCTCCCTCCACACTCTGTGGAGGGAGACATAACCTACTTTGAGTGATGAAATCTCTTCTTCAAACACCTTCCACCTGTGTGTTTGCTCTTGAAAGCAAGTCTGAGCGATCTCCTTGAGGCTTTCTATTGGTAAAGTTTCCCTGCCTGGATATGTTTTTCTGATCCATCTTGGAAAAAAAAAGCCCTGAAGTGCCTTTCACTCTATTAACTTTGATTGTCCAGCATTGAAAATTAATTTTGTAGGCCTCTCAGCTCCTGTAGTGGGACGATTTCATTAGCAGGTTAAATGTGACTTCTTTTCTTCACTGCTTTCCATATTTTGGGTGGCTTTTAGCAGAGCAATGGTTTTATAAAAATTCATGGAGCAAAGCAAAGACAATGTAACTATATGGTTATAGGCCTGGGTGGGGGCATCTCTTTTTCTCCATTCTTTGCAAAGCCTGCATGCTCACTAATCTCTTTGATTCTAGTGTGCTTCTTTAAAATCAGAATGTTTCATTCCCTAAGAAGGGGTATCTTAAAGTACAACATTATCTCAATCTGTAATCACAGGCCTTCATCATTGCTGTAGAATACCCAGGCCTTCTCAGATCCTGATATTTGTATTTAATCAATAACTATGTTCAGCTTTGATCTGGCTTACCGCTGCAATTGTGTTTCCCCAGCTGTACATGTTTTATTGTGTAGGAATTCAATTGAAAACACCATTCATGTTTGCAAAGAGGATGATACTTTATTATTGGCTATAAAGAAAAGATATTTCACACTTTGTATAACCGATCCTTTCTGGTAGAGCATGATGAATTCTCAGAGTAAGAACGAAATTAACAAGCTGTGGAAAGCAAGGCCATGGGAGGATTTTAGAGGGACCGGAAAATGTTGTCAAATAGGAACTACTGATTTTTATGTCTCTAAACAACAAGCATGGGATTCATATTTGAAGTGTATAATCTTTACATAAATTGAGGGCATATTGTTGAAAAATATTGGTGATAAAACATTAAACATGATTGTTACAGATAGAACAATGACACCAGGTATCTAAGTACTTTGGGGTAGGAATCCAGAGATTTCTATGGATCTTTTCTTAGTGGCTAAGATATGAGTCAAGAGATGGGTACTTGGAGAGGAGCCAGGGTGGTAGGGAGAGTTGGAAGCATAAGGGGTTCATGGTGCCACTATGTGTCATCAGGGTGGTAGTGTTTTTGTGTTTGTGATGTTAACAAGCAAAGAACTATTGGGTAAGAAAGCAGTTAGACTCTGAGTCAGGATCTTAAAACTGTCATGAACTCAGCATGTCATCTTGCAGCCACACATTCTGAGGGCTTCCTTTGTGTTTTCATAATCATAACAACACATCTACCATAGCTCAGGTTGGCCTCTAACTTGCTCTGTATCTGATGAGACCTTGACCTGCTGATACTGCTGATCGGATTTCCCATGTGCTGCCAGTACAGGTGAACCCCACCGTTCACCTTCCCATTGTTTGTTAGTGATCTCTCTAGAGTTGTGCCTTTGAGCTTATGAAAGGTAGAGAAAGAAGAATGTTTTAGGCTGAGGATGGTATATATTCTCACGCTCTATGGTCTGTGGATAACATAACGGCCACACAAGAAGGCTGGCACTAACCAAGGATATAACCTATTTCCAGGAACAAGTTAAGGGAGGCTAAGTACAGTCTCAAGGCAATTCAGCAGTAGTTTTTAAGATCGATTCTGTTCAATGTTGGAAAATTTATTACAGATTATAAAAAGGATGCTAGTGCACTATACAAACAAACATTGCTTTTGCCTAACATTACCGCAAAGCAGGAGAATACGACACTGCAAAAACTAAAAGATTATTTTAGGGACTGCCACAGTGGTTATTCTTTCTGACCCCGTAAGTATCCCTCAGCACTCCCTTCATCTGTCTGCACTGGTTCATTGGTATTTGTGCTTTATAGTTCATTATGTTCACAGTGTAGCAACATTGTGTTCCATACACAGGAATACATACATGCATGTCTATATAAAGCATTTCCCTTGCTGCTTCACACCTACCAAATGTAGAGATTCCCAAGTTACATCAAGCTTGATGTTCCTTTCCTGCTAGGTGTATGTTTTGATTTGCTTGATAGAAAGTAACTTTGTAGCATACACCATGCCTTTTGCATCTGTGTAGGTGGAAATAAGTTTTCAATGTAATCATCAGTCATTTTATTAGTGGAAAAATAAAATGATAAATTATGGCTTTCAAAGCATACATGCCATATTGGAAATGAGCTGAGCAAGTCCCTGCATGCATATTTATTTTAGGTGCCTGTATATGTAATAGTTTAGTGAAGTGAACTGATTTCTTTTTCATATCCTGTTGCTTATTGTACCTGACAAACAGAAGTAAGGCAGGCAAAGATGTGATTATCATAGATCAAATTCCTGAAACATGCGCATGGCTCCCATTTTTGCTTATTGTAATAAAGAAGCATCTTTATGTAACCAATTAAGAATATACACGACTTCTTAGGATGCAGCAACAGACATATAGTGATATGGTCTAGAATTATAGGACTCTCCTGAAGTCTACCAGATTCAAGATTCATTGGAGAGGTTTCAAAGACATCTGCTTTAATTATAAGAACATGGTTTCTGAATCATTTAATTCCCTCTCCTACCTAAACTGTACACATAAGTGAATTTTAAGAGACTGTATAAATAAATTTTTAATTACAAAATGATGTTACACAATACATTATTAATAATAACCAATAATGCATAATGTTTATGCATGAGTCCATCAGAAAGGGAACTAATGTGTGTTGAGCCTACACGAAAGCAGAATTTGTCCTGAATTCATGAATGAAGTTGGAGCCACAATGCAGGCTACCAAGTCAAGAGTGCAGAGTGCTTCAGCATGCTGTTTAACAGTCAAGAAACATCTTCTACCTATGGCATTTTAGAGGTATTTGAGATATTTTCACCACACACATGATCAAGAAATATTTTGCAGTGAGCCATGCGATTGTGAAAGTTGGAACAAGTTGACAGTAGTAGCTTTCCCAGACAGGTGCAACATAAAACTGGCCTAGAGCCTCCATGAAACGTGTATGGTCCTTGCATTTGGCCACACAAAGGGAGCTCTTATCTCAGATGCACTCTAAAAACTGCCTGAGTGCTCATCCCTTCTTCCACTAGCGGTAACAGATTTCTGATATCTCCATGGCCAGCTCCAGGCATTCACTGGTCTCATGGCAGGATTCAAAGAGGCTACAGTCCATGTCACAGGTCAAGTTGCAGTCATTGTGTGGATGATTCTCATCGGAGGCAGAATAGTACCTGTGAGAGGGGCAGCACAGGTTGATGCATACTGTCTCACATGTGTCAGGGAGCATGAAGAGGCAGTCCAAGAATTGGCAGAAGAGACAGGTGAGGATTAGGGAGGCACACTCCTCTGTTTAAAGAAAGAGAGAAAATCAGTATGTGCAAATCACACACACACACACACACACACACACACACACACACACACACATGTAAGTAATGTTTGAGGAGATAGCATTGCTGATTGCCCTCGTACGGCCATTGCAATTGTATGTTCCATATACACATAAAACTGTTTGGGTGGCACACACACCTATGAACACTGTAAATAATAAGATGTACAGTGGACAAGTGGCTACTGCATAAGCGTGAGGATCTGAGTTTCATCCCAGCTCCTGCATCCATGGACGTGCACATACATACACATCTGTGCGCTTGTGCGCAACATACATTTACTGTGACATGAGACCAAAGATATAATAAAGATGGAAGAAAATTAGTATGAGTACATATGGGAGTGTATGTCAAATGTAGACAGATGTGGAGATGTTCTTGATAACTGAAAAGTCACTGTGTTATTTTTTTGTATGTATTTTGTGCTTACTCGTGCAGGCTCTTATGGAAGCCAGAGGCTGACATTGGGGTGTCTTCCTCAGTTGTTTTTCCACTTTATTTTCCGAGCTGGCATCCTCTAACTGAACCTATTTTGATGGACTAGTGAGCCTCTGGGATCCATATTTCTCTGGCCGTTGCCAGGTCTTGGGTTACATGTATAATACAGTATCATGCTGGGCTTCTTTTTGCTTGGGCCTTGGGAAGTAAACTCAGGTCCTTACACTTGCACAGAAACTTCTTTGCCCACGGAGCTGCTGTCTCCCTGGCCATGCAAACTGGTGAGGTTGTCTTGTCTGACCAACTTCTCCACCCCCACCCCATTACTTCCTATTTAAGGAATTTTATTAACTGGCGGAGCATTCCCTATGCATTCTGCCTAATCAAGTTACTTCAAGAGGTCTTGTCATTTTTGCTCTAAACCTCTTGATTTCGTTTGCCTGTGAGGTGCTGGGAAGGCATTGGATGAGCTCCTAGTCTTTGCAACCCCCTGAATGACAACAGGCCTTTCCTAGACGCATTAGATCAGAAGGCATTAGAGCTGAGACAAGGAGAAACCACAAATGCTCAGCTGCTTGTCCGCAGGCTTCAATACATCTTCAACATGGTCTCCCATAAGTCCACCGCACCCACATTCAGACATGTGCAAAAAGCATAGTTCCAAACTTTATTGAAATGCTGTTTAAAATAACCATAGCTTTTTGGGTTGTGTTTTATTTTTAATTCTTGTCTCCATCTTCCTGTAGCCATGGAAAGCCTTGATTTTGTATTCAAGTTACATGGAGAACCTCGTCATCTCTTCCCTAAGAGGTTTCAATCTTATCAGTTGCCTTTAAGAAAATTGGGTTAAAAATTTTCTGTTCAGACTTGCTAAAAAACCTGGAAAGCATCTCTGAGGTGCTGAAGGTAATTGGTAATTCTAGCCAAACAGCTGTGATGGGTTATAGATTATTATATATTTTTGCTCCATAAAGGGAGTTAGTTAGAATGATGTGGCAGTTCTCTTGTTAAAATTATATCTTCTGTGTGTTTTAGAAGTCTCAAAAAGTATATATTTTTTTGTTTTTTATTTTTGGTAAAAGAGCGGGTAATAATTTATGCAGTCCGATTAATAGGTAATCTGAAGATAGTCGATGGTTAAATGTCACATTTTAACATGAGTTGGGAGAAATTTCTCCTCCAGATGGATTTGTCAGTCTATAAAGTTTAGGTTTCATAAGAATCCATTGTTTTCAATGACCATGTTAATAATTACATGGTTCCCTGATTATAGTATATTACAGCTGTGTAGACATACAGAACAGACTTCCCTTAGCACTAGACAAGCTGAGGCAGGAGGATCAGAAGTTCAAGGCTAGCCTTGAATATAGTCACACGCTCCTAAAACTGGCTTTTGCTTTTTATGTGGATGCTGGTAATCCAAACTCAGGTCCTCATGTTTGCTTGGCAAGATTTTACAGAGTGATCCAATTATCAAGCACAGTTTTGTTCTCTAATTGTTCAAAAACTGGATAATCTTAAAGGAAGTGTGTACTTAGAAATAGACTGTTTTAAGGAGGAGCAAATATTTTAAAGAATGCTGCTTTGCACTGTTCAAATTCTAACATGAATTCTGAGTTTAAGGGCATAGAAATCTTCTACCTTCCTGCTCCTCCTACATTCTCCCCTTTCTTTCTTTTCAGAAAGAACACACACACACACACACACACACACACACACACACAAACACACACCATGACTTTTATGATGACTTCAACTGCCATGCCCCAGCATTTATAGTACAGGCAGCCCTCTCCTTAATACCTCTGCAGCATGCATACTCATTTCTCTTCCAGCTGGCTATATTTTTATTCCCTTAACACCAGCTTTCAGCATATGGCCAACTCAGTCATCTCTCCTAAGTAACCACAAGCCACCCACAAAATTTCAGGAGTAAGTTCATAATAGTTCAGGGACTCTATTCTACCTAGGCCCTTCCTGAAGAGTGTGTGTGAAAGGTCAAGGATGTGCAGCACACAACTTCATCAGATTTCACTTATGCCAACTCTACCTTTATCAGATCAAAGTAGAGTGTTATTACCAGCAGAAAATACTCCAAGCAAACTCTAGACACAACCCCTCAGGCTGGAGCCTCAAGAGACTTACTTAGGGTTGTGATCTTACAAAAATTACCCTATTGAGTTGTATCTTTTATACATCAAGCTGAAAGTTTGGGTTGGATGTGGGAAGAGCAGGAATCAAGGTGATTGTAGTATTTAAAGTTGGTGATTCCTACCAGAATATGAAAAGCCTGCTTGTAAAATGGCTTTGTAATTTCAGGAGGGCATATGATCTTTTGGTTCAATTGCATCTGCCAGCTGACAGACTCTGGAGGCCTCTGCTTCTGGTGAACACTATAGATTTTATTTACCCAAAGAGTTTGGGCCTAATCCTCTGCCTGAATTGGCATTTGTTTCCTTCCATCTTCTATTTTACACGTGAGAATAGAACTGCCTCCCACACCCCTGTTTCTAAGTTTGTCCCATTTATTTGGTTATAAAAGACAGAGCCTCTTGCCCAAGAAAACCACGGGAACATTAATGAATTGCAAACAGATTTTTTCTGAACTTTCAAGTGTGCACTGTACTTTCCTAAAAGGCATATTAAAAAGTACTACACCAACAGGTTGAACTCTTTTGCATATGGCCATTTTGTTTGCACAAAAGTAATTTAAGTGGTTCAGAAGAAATTTTACAACTCTTTGAAGAGTCCAGGTCTTCCCATTCTCCAGATTGAATATGTTTTTTTCTTCCCTTGCACCTTCATGGGCTATACTGTTTAATAAACAAGATATCGAGAGGCCTGGCTCATGATTAATGTTCCTTCTTTTGACCAGTCGAAGAGAGTAGCATACGATGTATCCAGCTGCCTATGGTTGTTAGGTCATACACAGTGTCTCCTGAACATATTGCTTACTAATTCCATGTCCTATTTTGTACCTCCCTCTTCTCTATGACATACATCTGCTTCTTTCCAGTTTGCTCTTGCGAATGGCAGTACCTTGATGAAGTCACTAGAAGTCTGGGATCATCAGTGGCCATCGTGCCTCCTATTCCCTCAAGGCAGCTATCAGTCTTCCTGCCAGCCTCCTGCCTGGTTCTCTCACTTGTGGCCTTATTGCACTCCTTACTCCATACTGTGGGGTCAGCATGGTATTTGAATTGGTTGTAACTTGAGACCTTTGCATTCGGTGTGCTCTCTCCTGGTGGTAGCTTCACCCAACTCATTCTCAAAACTTAGATTCTTTGCTTGGAACACCTTCCTTCCTTGCTCAAACACACAGCTTGCCATCTCTCACTGGATCAATCAGTGAATGAGACTAAGTTGAAAAGGAAAAACATTGAGAGAGTGTCACGGATAGCCCTGTGCAGTGGTAGAGCTCCGATTCTTTCTACATCCAACATCTGTACTTAGAATCCCAGTGTTCCCTGTGTCCACATCTCCTAAAGTCAATTCACAGCCCCCTGTGCTTCACATGAGTCTCAGACAGCCCTTAGGAAGACCTTGGATTATGGATTATAGATGTAGTCCCTAGGCTCAGAGGATTTAAAGTGGCATGATCCAGCAACTCCAGCAAGTGGGATAGTTGTTACACAAACTCAGGACTTTCTGGAGCTTTGCAGTAGACCTGGCTATGCTCACCCATGATTTTGCTTGCTTTCTGCAGGTGTGAGCATTTGGAGAGCCATGCCCTTTTCTTACTCACAAGGCTGGCAATGTAGGTGGTCAGGTTATTTCCATGACTACTTGGCTAGCTTCAGCCAATGGGAGGCATCCATAGGAGGCTAGGAAGGTGGGGTTGCCATGGGTATTTGTTGTGTCCCCCCACCTCTGACTGTCAATTCTCTTAACTTCTCTCTCTCCCTCTCTCCAGTCCTCCTCCCCATGAATAAAATCAAATGCTGTCTAGAACTGGTTAGATGCTAAGTGTCTATGAGCTCCGTGCAGTGCACTGAAGGGCACAGGGTAGGTAGAGCATTCTCATGGTGTGTATTTCTGGGTCACTCCTCTGTTTGCTGCTCTGACCTTTTCAACTCTCTTAGCACCTTTGCAACAAGTTCCTTGCACAGGAAATCCTCTCTATTGAACCACCTGGCACCCCTGGCATCGTCTCTAATTACTGCTGTCAGAACATCCGCCCTGACTCCTAAACCTGGAATAAAGGCAGTAGGAGATGATCCAAGACCCGCAGGCCAAACTGCCACAGCTGTATTTGGCTGTGAGCAAGAAGCCTTGGCAAATCCTTCTGAGGGTTGTCTCAAGTCCTCTCTATGCCCCTAGGGTCCTTTCAAGCTGGAATGTGCTAAGTGATGATACTCTAATAACACAGAGGAATTAAGGCAGCTTCGAGGTGCTAAGCATTCTGCCGGGGATTGGCTAATTAAGAGGGAGAATGTGTCTCATTAGAAAGGCTCATGTTTAATTATAGTGGAAACGATAACAAAGCCAAGACTTTCCACACGTGTACCTGGGGTCAGCCTCATGTAGTGAGCTTTCTGTCTCACTACATGATTTCCCCACATGGGAAGAATGGAACCAGAAGCCTCCACTGTTGCCAACTGTAGCTCCTGGGACTTTTTTTTTTTTTTTTTTTTTTAATTTCAGAAACACTCTCCTGCTTCCTTGGCAGTCATTAAGCAAAGTGTCACAAGCGTAGTTCTTACTGAGAATGTCTTACAGACAAACAACAAGCTCACCCAGTTCTCTCCTAGAGCAACATAGAAAGAGAATGAAACCAGATGACCCTGGGTCCAAAGCAGTGCCTCAGTACCACAGACAGATTCTTAACACAGTAGCACCAACTGACTACTGAAGAGTCTGGGTCCAAAAGCATAAAAACTGGTTTCCCTCCCCCAACATTAAGTTCTTTATAAATACATGTCTGTAATGTAGAATGCGAGTAAATAAAGTGTGAATGAATACCTTTCTCTAGCGGGGCTACCATCCCTGATGTTATCAATTTTAACAGCTCCTTAAATATGTCAAGATCTATTTAAGCTCAGACAAGCACAACTAACATCCACGTCACTCCTTTAGAAGTAGGCTGACTAGATTTGGGGATACTTGGTAAATTTGTGCTTGTGTTTTTTTCTGAGCAAATGAACTGAAATAATTATAAAATTGAAACACTTTATAAGGTGACACCACTACATTTAATTGTATGAAATTTACAGTGTAGAAAATGTCATCATTTTATTCAGTAGCCCATGGTGTAATTAAGACTATTCTTTGCAAGTATCTTGTATTTATGAGTTTCTTCTTCCACCTGGATAAGATGTCTGAAATTCAAAATTATACCTCAATTAGGCTTATTTCCAGGATTACTTTCTAAGGAGCCTGTTATCTAAGGTGATGCATGCCCTGGCTTCCTTTTCCATAGATGCTTTTGGGAGTGGAAGATTATGGATACAGGAGCAGGTGCATGCATAGTACCCTGGGTGTGTTTTCCATTCTTTTCTGGAAAGAGACCACACATGATGAACCATAGCTACTGACAAACTTCTGGAGTAGAGACTACAAGGTTCAGGACAAACTTCTGGAGTAGAGACTACGAGGTTCAGTAAAGACCCTTTTAAATTCCCATCAGAGC
This sequence comes from Mastomys coucha, assembly GCF_008632895.1. Taxonomy (NCBI): domain Eukaryota; kingdom Metazoa; phylum Chordata; class Mammalia; order Rodentia; family Muridae; genus Mastomys; species Mastomys coucha. The sequence continues at coordinate 92,011,943 of NW_022196903.1, forward strand.
ATACCCTGTGTGCTGTGCTAATGGATGCAAGACATGTTACAACATCTGCCTATATGGGCCTTTTCTACCCTGTTTTAAGTGGGCGTGATGGATATTAATAATAGATACTAGTACCTAAGCATCTATTCCCATTCACTCGCTTATAGTTTTGAAAATAAATTAACCACAAACACCACAAAAGCAGGCACAGTCTTCTCTGTTCCCTTTCTGTTTTCCCTGTGTTCCTAACCCACATTTCTGTATTCTTCTGCACCTTTAAATTAATTACTATTAAAAATTCCCTAAAATGAGGAGAGGCTGGCTGAACTGTTGAATTCCTCACTGTTGGGGACAATGGGTGTTTTTTCTTCATTTGTTTGGTCTTGCTTTGCTATTTTATTTAGTATGATTTGTGAGACTTAGCATGAATCTTTTCCCTTTCTGATTTATCCAGGTATCAAAAGCTCTTAATTCCCTGGGGTGTAATTTTTCCCATAATGGGAGCAAGGAAGGGTAGCTTGTGACTCACATCCTTAGCTTAAGACCTGAGTTTTCTGGGTCCTCCAGGTCTCAGTCACCTCGTGTAATAAGCAGCTTTATTCACACATCCTTCTGGTTCCCCTTTGCAGTTTAAACAGGAGAAATCTTATTTTTCTGCCACGAGGCTCTTAAGAATTAGTCGTTATTTAAACAGAGTAGTTTCCCTCTCTTCCCCTGAGGAGACACCTGATCTTATGCTTCTCTTGGGTTTCCCAACTGGACAGAGGGAGATGCTCTGTGAGGGACGCTATGTCTGTGGCTGTGCACTATGACAGTTCCTAATTCTGGGATCATTACCCTACTACATACAACTAACAACAGCTCTGCCTCCCTGGTAAAACCCACTGAAACTCTGCTGTCAGAATGATTTGCTTAGAACTACTCCCTTGCTCATTTTCATGCCTGCCCTTCAACTTGGTCAAAACTCAACTTTAGCATCATCCTACACTGAAGCCCTGGTAGAAAGGTCAAAGTTGACCCAAAGACATAAAAAGATGTGGTGTGTGCCAGAAAGTCAATAGAAGGCATGTCTAATATTAAAATATTTCAAAATTTTATGTGACATCCTCATTTTCGACACGTTTGTAGAACACTTCAAGATATGGCATCTCAGGTGGGTATAGTGACACGTGCCTTTGATCCCAGCACTTGGTGGATCCTAGAGGCAGGTAGATCTCTATAAGTTTAAAGCCAGCTAGTCTACATAGTGAGTGAGTTCCAGGACAATATAGAGAGAGCTATATAGAAAGACCCTGTCTTTTAAAAAAGGAAAGAGAGAAAGAGAGAAAGAGAGAAAGAAAGAAAGAAAGAAAGGAAGGAAGGAAGGAAGGAATAAGGAAAGAAGGAAAGGAGAAAGGAGAGGAGAGGAGAAAAGAAAAGAAAAGCAAAGAAAGAAGAGAAAAGAAAAGAAAAGAAAAGAAAAGAAAAGAAAAGAAAAGGATCTGGCAAGTCTAAACCTTTTGTTTCTCTGATTTGAGCTGGGTGAAAGAAATGATTCTCTCTCTCTCTCTCTCTCTCTCTCTCTCTCTCTCACACACACACACACACACACACACGCACATGCACATGCAGATGCACACGCGCTCCTGCACACACACACACACACATGCAGACCGCACACACACTTCATGCTGCAGAAATACCTGAGGTGTCATCCTCAGGAACACCGTCCTTGAGTCAAGTTTTCCTATCAATCTGGAGCTTACAGAGTAGTCTTGAGTGACTGATGATTGGCTGATGGTGAGCCCAAGGGTACCACTACTTCTGCCTCCTTAGTGCTGGGATTACAAACTCACCGAGCCGTACTGGCTTTTTCACATGGGGTCGGGAGGTCTAGCTTTGCAACCTTGTGCTTGAGAGACAAATCCGTGACTGACCCAGCTGTCCCTCTGAAGTGACGTATTGAATGACCCTTGGAGGGATTCTTCAGTTTCCCACAGTCCTCACTATTCCTTCTCCTTACCTTACTTCATTATTCACATTCTTTCCTGGCAAGCCTTAACCAACCAAGTCTGTAGTCTCTGCTTTAAGTATCCATATCAACATTTGCATAAGACAGCACATTTGCAACACATGGTGGAACTCTCTCTCTCTCTTTCCTCTCAAAAACTGCAATCACAAGGAAAGCTAAAGTTCAATTTCTATGTGGCTGGCTTCTGCAGTAGGTACTTCATGCACACTGGGCCCCTGTGCTGGCCAGTAGGTTGGTTATTAACTTTGGCATATAACTAAGGGACTGAGATCGGGAGGTTAAAGCAAAAATGTCTAACCCTAAATGGTCCTCTTCTATCCAATTAGTGAACTTCAGAAACATGAGTTAAATTAACGTGGTGGCAAAGGAGCTTTTTTTTACAAGCTTTCACTATTTTTCTTACATTCAACAATGAATTATGGCATCAGATGAGATCAGCATCTCTGAGAAGTCCGGGGTTAATTTCATTGCAACCATAGGCAGATTTGGAATACTACCGATCTTTTGAGTGGCTCATGTTTCCCATGAAGGCCATCGTGAAGTTACTCTGAGTGAAACTTCATTTACCAAGGCAGAAGATCCAAGAGCTTGGTCTACAGCTGCACTTGATCAGGATACCTGGTGAACTGCCTGTGAGAGTCAACCCATGCCCAGAGATTGTTGGTATAAACACCTTGATATTTTACGCAATCTCTTTTTGTTTTTTTTTATCTGTGTTTTGGGTGGAGGCTTGTATATGTGTGTAGAGGTCAGAGATCAACCTCTGGTGGACTCTACCTTAATTTTTCAGACAATATGCCTCACTGGCCTGAATCTCACCAAGTCATCTAGGCTGGCTAGACAGAGAGACCCAAGGGTCTGGATGCTTCCAACCTCCCCAGGGGTGGGATTAAGATGGCACCAGCACTGCAAGCTTCTTTATGTGGCTTCTGGGCATTGAACTCAGGTCCCTGTTCTTATATAGCAAGTACCTTACTAACTGAGCCATCTCCTCAGTTCCCTATTTCTGTGTTTCTAACAACTAATTACGTTGCCCCATACTCTTAAAGTAATAGGCAGAATGGTTTCATTTCTGAGAAAAGAAATTTTTATTTGATTTTACTGGTTTTCTAGCCCCATCCAAGAACGCTGTTCTGGTCTGAGCTATTTAAAACGCATAGCCTCCGATTCCCAGCTCTGAGAGCAAACACTTTGCCAAGCACCTCCTAGCTACAAAGTGACCTTGACACATGTCATTCAGCAGGGTTTCAAATCAAAGTCATCCTGTTTAATATTCATAAAGGCTTTTTTTTTCTTCCTAACGGCATATGTAGTGATTTTACAAGGGCTGGGGTTGGGAGCTTTATTTAGAGATGGGTTGTATTCTGAGAAACGTACCATCAGCGTCTCTCCGATGAACTGAAGTATTAGTTTGGAGGTAGGGAAATTTCGTTTGGCATTCTTCGAGGGAAGAGAGTGAAGTGCTCGATCCTGACAGGTTTTTCTCATTGGGGGTTTCATGGGCTGGTCCATCTGTGATATTGAATTCGGATACTGAATTTATAACGATAGCATTAATAGGTTTCTCGTCTGCATGCTTTTCATTTGTGAGTTGCGTATCTAGATGAAAAAAACAGAAAACACACATATACAAACCCACTGTGATCTAAGAAAGGACATTTTCAGGAAAATTTACATTTTACATTTTGAGAGAATAAAGTCCCATGAAAGCGAATACAACATTACTGAGCACAGTTGTTTTGAGATAGAATTGAAAAGTGCGATCACAAACTCTTATATACCCTGTAAATTTCACATTAATTTGAAACATATTTTTCTACTATCAGTTTTTCGGCTGGTGAGTTGGGCAAACCAAAGAACTCATTTACATAGATCAACAAGATGTTACTGTGTGGTATCAGCATCATAGTATATTATCAATATGAGAAACCAGGTAATTCTGAAAACTTCCAATGGTCTTAATAAGATCACTATTCATTTTGTCTGTGTTTTTTTCATTTTTACTAACCTCAGTTTCCTTCTATGTAAGAGAAAACAAGCCATGTGCAGATGAACAGTCTACAGGCTTGGTCTTCCTCTGCTGTCAGAAAAAGCTCTGCAAACATCCCGTCACACTTTCATACATTGATTGTTTTGATGTAGGGACTGGCATTTTCTAGGGGCCTATTCAGGTGACGTCCTCTCTGGCTTTCTTGTCTTCTGGGGAACATACCTTATTGTACATAATCAATTGGGATAATCAGGGTCAGGAAACTCCTAGCAACATCCTGGCCCAAACTCTAGTTTGAAGAGGCAAAGGGAAAGTTGAAAAAGCTATGACTTCATTCCATGTAATAAAAAAAAAGTTTGTTAGTAGAGCCAAAACTGAACTTAACATTGAGATTCAGTGTTCAATAACACAATCATAGTACATCTTAGCAACTGGGGGTGTGTAGAATTCTATCTGGCTGTTTCAGAGAGAGGCTGAAGCTGGATGGCAGCTTGATATCTAACGTAGCTACATCTGTAAACAAAATCCTAGGATGGAAAAAGAGGAAACACAAGACTACATTCTTAAGCACATCCCAGGCTGGTCCGAGGGACATCCTCAGGTGGCACTACCGAGAGATGGAAAAGGTATGTTTAGGAATCCATTCTCCAGAGAGTCCAGGGTTTGGACTGACTCAGCAGTACTCCTTGGGGGACTTGAGTGAGGCTGACATGACTGGAGAAACACACCCAGCTTGGTGTAGGAAATCCACTCTTTCCAAGTCCATATTTTATGACCCATTTCAAATTGGTCTTTTCTTTTATGGGAATGTGATTCCCTGAAACTTCTATAGCATCCAATCAGCTGAGAAATCTAAAGTTGCTGACCTGTTCAAACGCTCAGATATTATTCTCCCTAGCAGCCCAATCAAATCACCATCCCTTGGGGACTTTTCTGAAACTTCTCAGGTGAATCCAGCATGCAGATGAGTCTGGGAGTTCTAAGGAGTTCTGCTTTTGGGTGAGAAAGAAAGTGAAAGATCAACCCACAGACTTGTCAATCAGGTGTTCTCAAGACCCACCACAAGATGGTCTCTCTTTCGAAGACTTGAACTGGAAGAAGACCAAACAGTCTGACACACACAATCATCGTGGGCCATTTTTGTTTCTTTCCAATTTTTCCAAACAGCCTTGGTTTTTGACAATGTTTAATTCTTATTCCCTTTCCCATATGCTGCTGGCTTTAAATCCCTTGGTAGTGGTTTAATCCACCCTAAAAAAGATTGGCAGAAATAGGAGTTCAGGAAAAACATCTATTGTTGACAGCAATTAATGTAGTATTGAATGCTGAATGTGGAAATAGAATTGACAATACATGTTGGCAAACTCTAGGCTCCTCCAACTCAAGAAATACTTGCCATGTTAATAGCACATTGATGTTGGTTATGGTCATGGTGAAAATAAGAGTTTATTTTCTTTACTTGGGTATAAAAGGCAATCAACCATCAGCCACTTTCCCACTAAGATGGATATTTAAATATTGTCTTCAATTGATTAGCAGTGTCAAGATTTTGAGCCAGACAATGGATATATAAGGGCATGTTCTCATCTTCTATTTAGGAGACACTTAATTATATTTTGTCTCCCTAAGCTATGATAATAAAAAAATTACTGTTTGCATTGTCAGATTTCTCCCCTGGGACAAAATTGCTCAGGTTGAAAACTACTGCTTTGTACACATGTGTATCCATTATATATCAAGCTTTACATTCTTGTTGATAGAGCAGATCATGTTAAAACACCTGTCTAAAAAAGTCTAGGAGACAGAGATTGCTGTTGACTTCTTTTAGGACATGGGGAAAGTAGAAGTTAGTACCTCTAGGTGAATTGTTAGAGTTAGAATTGAATTGAGCAGATGCACAAGAAGTCTCAAGGTTTAGAACTTTGGCTTTACTAAGTTGCCCAAGGACTCCACTATAGTCAACTAAGACCTTAGTCTAGGGACTGCAAAAGCTTTGTTCTTATCTTCGTCTTTTTATAAATATTATATATGTCCCTAGTGTATTCTTGGCCTCTGTCTCAAGTAGCTGTCTTTTAGTGGAGAGACTACACATCAGCCATATCTCCTGTACCTTAAGACTTGAGATGCATTAACACCTTAAAGCCAGTCTTGCGAATAACTCAGCTCGACAGACCTTTCTCTGCATGGTAAAGTACAGCTGATTTCTTACACCCTTGAAGAACGGCCTGTTCAGTTATAGCTACTGCGTGCTGTCCATTCAAAGTCAGCTCAGAAAAGAGCTGATAGCAAACCATGATGCCTGTAGAGATTACAACAGCTCTTTGCCTCACAGACTTCATTAACAATCAGTTCAAATTATCACGCACAGTCAGACTGCATGTAATTTAAATTGCTTTTGCACAAAGTAATTCTGTAACAACAACAAAAAAAAGTTGGATAGAGGTTACTAGAATGTAAAAACATGCAGAGAGCACAGTTTACAGCCAAGTGGTATATGATTCTCTTTTTAATTTTGCAACAACTTTTTTAAGTACAGCATTTTTTAAGTATAGCATTTTGAATGTAAGTGGTTTGCTACATTAAGCAACCATTTGGAGCACACCAGGTTCGCACAGAGAGGATTTTATGGAGAATTTAAACTGCCATTCATAAAGTTATTTTAACTCTATATCTCTGTTTATATTTTTATTTTTTTAATCTCCCAGTGGGAACTATCTGATGCTCATTAAAAAATCATCTGACACGCACAGAATTCAGAACCCAGTCTGTTCAACCCAAAATTCTGACATCTGAAGTGAGTCACTTTTTTTTTTTTTTTGGTAGGAGGGGTGAATGTTACTGACAGCTTCCTTCTTTTTTATAGCTGGAATGCTAACAATAATTCCCCCAGATTTCTTCCTTTACAGTGTTATTTGACATTGTCTCCAAAGTATTAAAAAGCAGCATGGGCTAAAAGGAGGAACACAAGGAAAAGTGGCATCATATCCTTTGCGCGAGTTGGTATTTTAGAATTAAATAAGGAACCCGTGAAACTATATTTGGGATGTTATACATAGTTCCTGACATTAACTTGGAGAAAATAAATTTTCAACCCCTAAAATACAAACCAAAATTGGGACAAAAATTAGGAGCTTCTCTATAGTTCTTGGAAAAAAAAAAGATTAAAGTGTATCTTGAAAGTCATTGTAATAGAAAAATCCCTGTTTGGGTTAGAAATAATTGCAAGAAGCAGTGGGCATAAACTAAGCAACAGTAAGACAGACAGTTAATTAATTTTTTATTACTGCTGAGCAAATGTTATTAATTTAATTCAATTAACATTTATTGAGCACCCACATGCAATAGATGAATCAATGTGACAGCAGCTATTCATTTATTTACTTTAAGTTATTAAGGAAACATTTCAGTGGTTTTCATTTTTGCTCAGTAAATGTGACTTGATAATTTTTGTGTCTGCTCTATCTCTAAGTCCATAACACAAGAAATATGGGTAACATCTCTTCCTACCTGACTCTTTCCTGTAGTCTTGTTGATATTTTTTCTTTTTTCGTTCTTGTTTCCTTCCCCTCCCTCCCCATGTTTCCTACCTACCTCTTCTTTTTCCCATTTATTTCTCTGACTTACCCTTTCTTTCTCCTTTGACTCATTTCTTTTTACTTCCAGATCCATCCATGTATTATTCCTTAAGACCTGACCCTTGCCCCTTCCTCCCTCCATTTTTCTGCCTCTCTTCCTTCTTCCCTCCCTCCCTCTCCCCCAACTTCCTTCACTTCCTTCCTTTACCCTTATCTAAGGTAGCATTTGTCCACACTCATAACTTAGATGTTGGTTCTGTAGAGTTTGCCTCTAAATCTATACTGTGAGCCTGTTTCTGGTCAGGCTGCATTTGCTGAGTGTAAATTCCATTTCAGTTGTTATTCATCGCTGAAGAATTCAGAGAAAAAAACGATAGTGTATAGGTTCTTTAAAGGTCTGTGGTCACCACAAATCACACTCTCATGATTGTAACGGACCTTCGGATCCTTTATTTTGGTTACCAGTCACATCTTTTCCACTTAACAGCCTATTTTACTAAGCCTTTCATCTCACCGAAGTGGGTAACTCTACCTATCCCCGGAGAATACATGGCTGGATGTCTTTTCCTTGTATGGTCATTGTTCTATTTATTTAGACTTGAAACTAGTCTTTGTCTGGTCCCCTCCTTCCACTGGTGATTTAGAAGTTCCCATTGATTCCTCTTTCAAGTTCATGTCTGCCTTTCCATTCCCATAACTTCTCCTGCTCCTTCCAATCTGGACTATTCTCTTTAAATGGCTGTTTATTTTTGTTGTAGACTTCTAACACAGGGCCTTGGACACTCTAAGCAAATGTTCTGCCATTGAGCTCTATTTACATTCCTTGATTTTCTTTGCAGGAGGGACTCACTATGCAGTTCAGAAGGCCATTGAATTGGCCACCTCCTGTCTCTGCTTGCCAGGTGCTGAGATTACAGGTGTAACACCATGCCTTGCTGTGGAAAGTTTACATGCTATTATCAAAATAATGTTTTAAACTCCACCTTCTGATAAAAATATTCCTTTAATAAAAAACACAAATTCAAGGCAGTCCCCCAAACACCCCCCCACACACACACAAGTGCTAATCACTCACTGTTACTCGGATGCTTTTCTAGCCTCTTAGTCTCAGTTAGCTTTCCCACTCTGTTGCCAAGTTGTGTTTTGAACCAGGCAATGCATTAGTAACAGTTTCAGGTGTAAGGCCAACTCCTAAAGCCTATCTGAGCATTTTAAGATAAGCCTGTAAGGTAGACTGGTTTTAATTTTATTTCTACATCAATACACTGAGAGTGTGTATTTCAAATGTAAGGACTATTCTTCAAGCTGTAACGGAATTCTATTTTCCCTTGGACTTGAACTACCACGCAGAATTTAGGAGTGTGATTATCTGTGGGTGAAATCAGATCAAGGTGGACAGGTGACATCTCAAGGCATAAACCACCAAACCGTTCACAAATTATTATGGTTAGGAAGAGGAGTTCAGCAAAATGACCCTGTGGAGGAAAATTTAATTTAGCTGGGCATGGTGGTGTTTGGGAGGGAATGCAAAAAGAGAAGGTGTTAAAGAACACATGTGCACCCCTGTCTCCAACCAAGATACAGGGGTATACCACACATGTTATATTTTATATATTTTATACATTTACACTCTGGCACATGAAGAACTTTATAATGTCCATGTTAATATGGAGCTTTGTGTTCACTGTTAGGATGTCTATATTTTCCACTGCTTGGTCAGTAAAATCACACACTATGCAAAATTTCAGAAGTCACAGAACAAGATCAAATCTGGTGAAAACTATTGGGGCCTGAATCTGTATTTTTTTTACCTTTACATTTTTCTTTGGGTACTAGCCGCAACCTAGTCTGGCTTCCAATTTGTAATCTGTTAGCCCCAGACTCTCAAGCATCTGCGATTACAGGTGTAATCCCAGGACAGGTGTAACACACAGGCCATTCTTATTTTCATATTCAGCAACACTGGGAAACTAATTCAGTAGAGAACAAAGCAAAACCAAGATGTCACATTTCATCCTGACCCATCAGCAAAAGCTGATAGCTATGCAGAGAAGGCGGATGTTCAAGGAATACCCATTTTTGGTTTTGATTGTGGAACTGAGGACAGGAAACCTCCTACAGACATCTCACCTATTTAAAGAGAATGGGAGTAGGGCATTAATTATTTGACTGCTGCTGGCTGCTAGATTGGATAAGGCAACACATTGGATTCAGTCAAACGAACTTCAGGGCAGAATAAGTGGCTTATTTTTTCTCTCTCTCTAATTTTCTCACAGCCTTTAAAGACTTTCCAGTAAAAGCGGTGGTATGATGTATCACTGGTTTGGTTTGTCTTCTTTAGCAACCCAGCCTCAGAGACGTAAGATGAAATGTTTATCAGGGGTCTGAAGAGGTGACATTTTAAAGCCCCTTCAATCAGCCTTAGTGAATCCTTTTGAAAGTGTGAGCGGAAAACCAGAAGTATGTTATTTCTCCAGAAATAATAGCAGTGACTGTTCAAGGTGAAAAGGATTAAGGGTGTGTGTGTGTGTGTGTGTGTGAGAGAGAGAGAGAGAGAGAGAGAGAGAGAGAGAGACAGAGAGAGAGAGAGACAGAGAGAGAGACAGAGAGACAGAGAGACAGAGACAGAGAGAGACAGAGAGAGAGACAGAGAGAGAGACAGAGAGAGACAGAGAGAGAGAGAGGAGAGAGGAGAGAGGCAGGGGGAGTGTAGAAAGTTGTGATGGCCCCTTCTCAGGCTCCCCCTACAACTACAAATTTCCAGCTTTGGGACTTAATATTTTGGTTTTGCTGTTGCCAATGGTTTCTTTTCCCTTTGTGCCTAACTGCCGTGAGTAATCCCCTCAGTTTTCTGCTCGCCATCACATGTTGCCCGGTAGGCAGACCTTGGCTCATGATATACTTTTATAGCTAGGTTGTGAGCCAGTAACAAGGAGCAGTGCAGACCTAAGAGGCGTTTGAATCTTCTTCCGACATGAAAACAGTTTGCAATTATGAGTCCCCATTTCATTTTTATGCACTTACCTCCAGTTTAATGTTTTAAAGTAGTGTCTCAGGAAATAAAGATGATGTTACCCAAGGAAAAAAAATAGCAAGCAGCTTTTATAGTTCCATGTACTGGGTGGCTAATGAGTTTAGGGCTCTGAAAAAAAAATGAATCAAGCCAATCAGGCTATAAACTCAGGCATAAGCGTCCGATCATATACAGCTGGGTTTTTCACTATTAGTGTTTAATATAAATGGTAAATGATCAAGCTCTCCTAAAAACATTCTCCACTATGTTAAAGCTGTGTCTGTCAGTTTATTTATCCCAAGTCCCTGAATGTGGCTTAAGGGTTCTTAGGCCCACTGTTACTTATCCAGCCCACAATGATCTGGTAGAGTACTTGTCACTACTTGTGGATGACGAGGCAGGTGAAGAAGGTTCCAGTGGATCCTCCCAGGTACACAGCTAGGAGAAGCAGAGCTGTACCCGGGTACCTATCTGTGCCTCCAGTTCTTATAGTTATCCTGGGTTGTTTCCCAGACTATTGTCATCAGATGTGCCAATCAGATGTTTGCAGAATGACTCTTTCTCTGCTGACTGCCTTTCTTCAAGGTAGCTGATCGTGCTGGTATGTGATGAGGAGACACACCTTACATGTATGTATGTTCAAGGCAGAGCTGGGTAACTAATGGTTGGCTTTTGCAAATTGACTCCTCACCTAGTATGGGAAGCTGCCTATACCTGCTGTCCAGTCCCAGTGGAAACTTCAAGAAGTTGAGTTGAAATCCTCATCATAGCTCTTCAAGTTTCTGCTGCTGTGACTATCATGGATTTCTTTTCCTTCCTTTTCTGCTGTTATTCCCAATGGATGCACACTCCAACACAGTATCTGGTGGAAGGCAACTGTTACCCGCTTTTCAGCTGATTGATAAGCTGAGTGACAATTGGAAAATGGGCCTCTCAACTTTCAGGTAACAGTGGACTCATCCCTTGGGTAAGTATTCTGGACTCAACCCTCTTGCTTTTGTCTTCATTCTCAGTATCCAACCAAACTGATCCTTGTCAGACTTTATATAGTTCTTTAGAATATAGTTTGTATTAGAATTTTTGCTATATTCTACCTGGTAAAGATTACCACATGTTAATTAGATTATAATTACAATACTAACATATTAGTATATATGTGAAGAGCCAATTAGAATACTTTCTGTCTTAAACTAACATATGAATATAAATAAAAACTCATTCTTCTAAGAATCTTGTCTGTAGTATCTTATCTCAAGCTCCCAGAAGCCCCGTGGTGATGGATACTGCAAATGGCACTCCTAGTTTCCCCATGATTTTACTGGCACATTGCTAAAAAGAACTTATTTAATTTACTACTAGTCATAGCTGGGGTTTTAACCAAGGAAGCAGGGCTTCAACCAATGAACTATACGGTCTGTCTTAGCAGACATTTAACAGGCATCATGTATTGTAGCATAATTGAATAAGATATCCAGTTACTAAGACATTCCTCGGCTCTTTGCTCAGCAGTCACCTCCTCCAGGAGGCCTTCCATTTTGCCCAGTCTAAGTCCATTCTTGCCATCACTCCCATGAGGATCTTCTGGAAATGTCTGCTTTGATTGCCACGACCTGGATGGTTTTTCCTAACATTACATAGGCACAAGCCAGGGAGGCTGTCAAACACTGCAATGTGCATAGGAGCTCCCTTTATTTTCCACCCTAAACCTACAAGTACAGCAGCTACAAGAATCAATGCTGCCCGGAGCCAAGAAACTCTTGTAGGAAGTAATTCAGTAGACCTCAACACCAGCAATTTTTATTTTGCTACTGTCTAATTTTCTGCATCTGCTTATTTGTTTACTTGCCTATGGGATGCATGTCTTTCCCCACTTAAGATGCCATCTTTCCAAGAGAGCATCTAGGGTACCAAGAGTACTCAAAGAATGGGGAAACAAGAAACAAATACCAGTATGGGTGTGGCATCCCAGGAGCTGTCAATTCTCCATCTAGTAAAATGTGGGTTGCTTCTACTTCTGCAGTTACAAATATTCTTGAACTGAGTGTTATGCGTGTCAGTCTTTTCTCATATTTGTTGCTTTCTATAGTCTGAGTCCATAGGAAAAGATTGATGTAACTTGCTTTCCAGAAAACTTTGGTTCATTTTGACTTATATCAAGAATAAAAGGGAAGAACTTGTCACTTGTTCTGTAGCCAATTCTAAAGTTTACCATTACAATAATTTATTTTTATCAATTTGAAGGGAACTTGGATTCTAGTTGCAATTTCCAGCAGCTGAATAAACACTCTTTCACTGCTACGAGGGGTAAGGAGGATTTTTTTCTTTTTTAATGCCCACTGCTTTTCTGTGGAATTTTCCTTCTGCAACTAGATTCTGGGTAATTTAGAAAACTCTCATGTTACATGGGATTGGGCACTTAAAATACTTATTATGTATTTATAGATCAATAAATTCTTGTTTTAAGTGTTTATTGGATGGATGCTAATTGGGTTCTTTAAAAGAAAAAAAACCACCTTGGTTCTTGGGTGGTGACAGATAGACCCATTGGTGAACTTGGATGACATTTTTTTTTGATTGCTAGGCCTTTATGGAATCATCATCCATCTATGGTGGGAGTGTACAAGCCTAGGGTGGATATAAGGTCTACATAGTGGTCCCTGAGACACCAGAAGTCACATCTCACTGGCAAAAGATAAAGAGAGGAGGAAACAGAAAAGCAAAACCCATGCTCGGCCATGGCTCCTGTGCCTGCACCCTGGTGACTTACAGAATCTATGAAGAGGCCCAGCTGAGAGTTTAAGACCTATATTCTTAATGATCTGCCTGGTAGAAATTTATCCCAGTAGTCTCCAAAGTGGCAAAAGAGTGCCTACAGGGAGTTATGAGCCTACCTAATGAAGATAGAGTATCACTTTCTATGTTGTAAGTATAGTTATTTCATATCATAAATTTTTGCATAATTTATGGTATATTCACGCTAATATGGTAGTGTTTGTGCCCATTTTCTCTGTCTCTCTATCTCTCTGTCTTTCTCTGTGTCACTGTATCTGTCTCTCTCTTTATGTGTGTGTGTGTGTGTGTGTGTGTGTGTGTGTGTATACCTGGGTATTAATTAGGGTTGGCATCCACACCACCCTAGCAGCTATTTTCCAATTAAAGATTTACAAGATTTCTAGTAAAAAGTTTGGAGACTGCTGCCCTAAGAAAAAGACCAAGGTCAACACTGTACATCCTCTCCTACGTAAGGAATTTTCTTGTGCTTCCTTTGGGTGCCCAGGGTGTGGTTGCTGGAACGTGGACAGCCACAGCAGCTGCAGTAGTGGCCTGGGTAGACTTTTCCTGCGAGTTTCTATAGTGGTAACAGGATTAACAGGCTCTATTCTGGAAGAACTTGGGTGGCATAACACCTCCCAGTAGAACTATTCCTGACAAGGATGTGCAGATGGAAATGCATATTTATGTCACTTAAAGCCTACAAGAGACACAAGGAATTTGAGCTATAACAATAAATAGAAAAAAAAATCTTCAGCATTTTTGGTAACCCATACTCAAGTGCATTGAGTGTGCTTGGTGAAAGACCTACAGTCTGCTCTTTGTCCAAGCATAAAATATTCAGCATTCAAGCACGTCAAGGTGAATTCTTCCCCATAGATTTTAGAGTGTTAAAATAAACCTTCCACAAAGTTAGTATAAAATTTCAGGTCTTAAAAATAACGGCAATTTTATAAAGTGTTTGGGCCATTTCAAAGGGTAAGGAGGGGTCTTCTTTTAACTAGAATGTTCATTTGTTCTACTTATTAATAATGACAGGTCTGGAAAATTATTTCCAAGCCTACATAGTCATTTTAGTCAAGGCTTTCAGGTTGAAAGTATTATCTAGGAGTCTTAGATATAATCTCTCCTGTTTTTATTTTAAAACATGGGTGAAAACATGGGAAAGAAGAGTACCCACATACATAAAAAATGGAATGGACACCCCTGGTAAGATTCACACAAAACATCAGTCCATTGGAACCAAAGAAAGCCATTAGCCTGGCACTTGTGCTGTCTCTTGTAAGAGTAAGAGGAACACCCTCTGTGTTTTGCTCACCCTGTCAGGAGTCATAGTTTGGCTTAATCAGACAGCTGGGTAGCCATCTTCTTTTTAAAAGAGATGTCACTTCTTGATATGCTCAAAAGAAATCTAAAGGTTTTGTATTCCTAACCAACCTGGAGATTGTTGGTTATAGCTAAAAGAGGGATTTTTATTTTTAAAGAATTGTACATCGTTTCCATTGGTTTTCCAGGTAGAACTTTATAAAGAAAGGAGAATTAGCTAACTATGATATAATTGAGATGAGAAATGAAGAAGATAGAATCAGAGGGGCACTCTTAAAATAAGGAAGATACAAGGAGGTTAAAAGTGTAATTCTAGAACTAAAATCTGCTTTAGAGTCAGTAAACCAAACCAAATCAAACTGATTCCCCCCCCCTCAAAAAACAGGAAAACAAATAAAAACAAAAAGCAAACAAAAAAACCCAACCAGAACCAACACTGTAGAAAGTTGTAACATTGAGAGCAAATATGCTTGTTAAAACCTCCCATAGAGTGAAAGTGAAGGACATGGAATTATGGCTGACACAGTAAGGATGTTGTTCGGCAGAGCTTGCAGATCTTTCTCAGAGAGAATGACCTTAAGAACTGAAGCCAGCTGAACATGAGCTTTGTTCAAAGATGACCCTGGAGTAGAAGATCACATTCCAATAGTTCTTATCCTTGATCAATTTGTCATTCCTGTGAATGAGTATAATAATTTCAGAAAATTTCCTACCACCATAAGCGTGTTTCTTTTTTTTAAAGCATTCTTTTTAACTTCCACTTATGTTTGTGTGTGTCTATGTGAGAGCCTGTGCAGGCCAGAAGAGGTCATCAGATCCCCTGGAACTGGAGTTCTAGGTGGCTGTGAACCCCCAGACCTGGTTGCCGGGAACAGAATTCAGGTCCTCTGCAAGAGCAAAAAGCAATCATAATGGCTGAGCCGTGCCTCCAACCCTATAAGCAAATTTCGAGAAAAGATTATTTAGAACTTTATTTTCATTGATAGAAAACCTAGGAAGTTCTGTCTCCTGGTAACACCAGAAGCTATAGCCATAATGTCTCATGAGAATGACTATCCCAACGTGAACTGAACAACCGCAACCCTGATGAACATGACAAAGCAGAGGGAGAAAATCTCATGAGGCTTCAGTCCTACACAAAGAACGACATGCAGCTGAGGAAACCTGGGAGCAGGAAGGGTGTCCTTCTCCAGGGAAGAGCACACCAATTGGTTGTATAGTGTCAAACAGCCATGCCTGAAAACATACATACAAGTAACATTATACAGACTGAGCAGGTTATATTTATGAATATGTATGTATATACAGATACATACATGGATGCAACAATAATGAAAAAAGAGGTCATGAATTTGAAGGAGAGCAGAGAAACGTGTGTGTGTGTGTGTGTGTGTGTGTTTGTGTGTGTGTATGGAAAGGGGAAAGGGAAGGGGAAATTTTGTTCTTATATTAATCTCAAAAATAAAAATAAAAAAGGAGCAGCTGTGATGTGAAAAGAAATGAACCATCTTGGTACAGCTGAACTTAGATATTCTAAGGTGAATCTCAACAAATAAATTTCACCATGGTTAGGCTCAGCTCAGGAACCTGGAGGTATACAGAGGTCTGGCATTAGAATGGTGTGTGAGTGTAACATATAAACATAACTTTGAATTCATTCTTATTCTTTATTGTAGAAATGGCCTAGAAACTATAATCTGGAAATGCTCCCTAGTGAGATTCCCCACCCACAAACATGTTTCCTGCATTATTCAAATACTGCTGGGCATGTTTAATATGCCTCTAGCTTTCCATTTTTTTTTCTGGTTTCTAATTTTCTCTTTAAAATTTTTATTTTATTTTATGTGTATGAGTGTTTTGCCTAAAATATATATATATACATGTATACATATACATGCTTGGTGCCCATGGAAGCCAGAAAACTTGTCAGATCCCCTGGAACTGTAGTTATAGATGTTTTGAGGTACCATGTGGGTGCTGGGAATGGAACCCAGGACCTCTGGAAAGGCAGCCAGTGCTCTTAATTACTGAGGAATTTTCCAGCCCCCATGTTTTCAAATTTTAATAGTCATTTCAGAGTAAAATGTTTTCAATAAAACCTAAAAAAAATTCTTTTACTGAGTATTGTGTTGCAAAGTGGCATAAAATTTAAATACTTTTGGGATAGTAATGTTACTGAATACATGCTTGGAAACATTTCCAGGTAGGAATCCTTTCAAAGGGGTGCTGTAGGCATGGTATAGATAACAGAGTGAGATAGCTGGATTAAGAGGTCATTGAGCAAACACTGAATGGTTCACACTTTTCAAGGTTTCTTTTTTTTTCTCTTTCTCTCTTTCTTTCTTTCCCTCTTTCTTTCTCTCTTTCTCTCTTTCTCTTTCTCTCTTTCTCTCTCTCTCTCTTTCTTTCTTTCTTTCTTTCTTTCTTTCTTTCTTTCTTATTAGAGAACATAGACAGTAGATACTTATAATACTGCTTATCTCTTATCTCTGGTATTTAGTGACTCTAAAAATATTTTAAAACAAGAATTAAGGGAAAGAGAATTTAGGTGCTTGAGAGAAGACTTTGGAAGTGTGAACTTGATGAGAAGACTATTTGGGGCCCACTAAAGATATCAAAGCTATCAGAGTGGGAGTATCCAGCTGAGCAGCATGCAGGATCACGGTGTGTTCAATCCTCACATGACTTTCATAACCAGTGTCTAGTTGATCTGCTGTCCATCCCAACAATCTAGCATATCAGACATCCTTGCACTGTCTGCTATTGCCAATTTTCATTATGTTCTCTCTGCTTACATGATCTCTTCCTTTGTCACCTTACTAAAGTCCTAACTGTCTCTAAACAACTCAGTATGGAGTGTACATCTATAACCCCAACACTTGGGAGGTAGAGGCAGTTGGCTCACATCAAGTTCAAGGCCAGCCTTGGGTATATAGTAAGTATCAGGTCAAATATAGCTGCAGAGTGATGCCCTATCTCAAACAAACAAACAAACAAACACAAAAAGGATTCAGTGGGCATGTTATATGGCTTATTTAACAAACACTTGTCAACTGTTACTGTGTTCAACAACTCTACCACACGTTGGGGATGTGAGATGAATGTAATGTATTTCTGTCCTATAAGGTGATTTCAGCCTCTCTGTGGCCTTTCTTAAATTTAAAAAAAAAAAAAAAAAAAAAAAAAAAAAAAAAAAAAAAAAAAAGGTAATTCCAGGACTGGGAGATGGGTCAGTGGTAAAGGAGGTATATTGCACTTGCAGAGGACCAAATTCAATTCCCAATACTCATTTCCACAGCAAGAATGTCATACCCTACTATAACTCCAATTTCAGGTGGGATCTACCACCCTCTTCTGGCCTATACAGGTACTGTACTCACATGATCACATATACACAAACATATAACTAAATGTAAAATAAATTCTGTATTAAAAGAAGGCAGTTCTCCTTCTGACCATGAGTGTGTCTGTTCACTCACAAGGAAAGGGAACCATGACGTGGCATTTCCTTTAATTTGTTGTATATGTGTGTGTGGTATATGGACATGATCATGAGTATATATACATGCGTGTGTAGGTATATGTGCATGCCTGTATCAATATGATGTTAGGTATCTTTCTTCACTGTTCTCTTATTTTTTTTCAAGACAGGGTCTTTCATTAAATCTGGAGCCCATTAATTTTATGAGGCTGACTGACCAATAAGCTTCCAGGGATCTGCTTGTCTCTGTCCCATCATCAGCCCTGGAGTTAGACCGGCGTTATAACTCTGTTTTTTACTTGGATGCTGGCAATCCAAACTCAGGTCCTCGTGTCTGCACAGCAGATACTAGCTATGGTGCATCTCCCTGCCCCGTGAAGTCTTTTGTCTGAGCATGGTAGAGTGGTCAACATAAGGTTGAATGGCAGTGGGTACCTATCAGCTTACCAACAAACTACTTTGAATTTCAGTTCTCAGGCCTCTAGCCCTATCTCCTATATTATAATGTCCCGCAAACAGGCATGGTAATATCCAGCACCGATAATAAAACACTTTCAGATGTAAGGTGTTTAGCCATGAAAGTCTCTGGAAATTGAACAGAATCGTAGTATTTTAGATGTACAATGAACTCTGAACACCAGGTGCTTTCTTCTCCCTTACACCCACCCACCTTTCCATTCATTCAACTCCTTCTAATCAGTTATAATAATAAAAATAATGATAGCCAGCCCGTACTTCACACAATGAGGGGCTTTGGCTGAGTACATTAAGTGAATTCTTACTGAATCTTCACAATAACATAATGAGAAAGTTATTATGAACTCCATTTCCTTAGGAAAACGCTTCGTGGGGAGTAGGCTACCAAGCCTTATTCATTGCTAACTCCAAACTGGTGTAGATTTGAGTAACAATTTGAATTTTGGCATTTGGAGGCCGTTATTCATTCTCTTAGAGGCCAGGATATCTATAGGTGATACAAAGATGGATGACTGTGACTTTAAGGGACATCATGGGCTATTTAAATCTGGCCAGCACTCCCACAGGTCTGAACGCTCACAGGCATGCCTTTCACTCTGTCTCTAATCTGATTTTTGTCAACCAATATAATTTTTCTTTATGACTAATATCTGATCCAAATTCCCCACTGAGGCCAGTTCAGATGAAAGGGTAGAAAGGACAGTAAAATAGATCTTACACGATGGGAATCAAGTTACTTTGGATATGCTCCCACTTCTTCAGAATCTGATGCATATGGTTATGTCTTTATTACGGCTATTTTCCAAAGCTACATTCAGGGCACTGCAAAATCAGATGATGGTAACTGTCAGGCCTCATCCCATCAGCTGGATAGATGACTTACCTGATTCCTCCCTAAGATGCCCATTCAATTGGGCTTTTGTGAAAAGGAACAATAGAACTGGGCTGAAACTTCCAGAACCTGATGGTGAGGACTCGGGTTCTTTCCTGTGTTGTAAATAACAACAGGTGTTTTTTACCAGCC
Organism: Mastomys coucha; assembly: GCF_008632895.1. Taxonomy (NCBI): domain Eukaryota; kingdom Metazoa; phylum Chordata; class Mammalia; order Rodentia; family Muridae; genus Mastomys; species Mastomys coucha. Next base: position 92,031,591 of record NW_022196903.1, read on the forward strand.
TCCGATACTCTGTCCCCTTTGCTTTTGACTTCTCCTTGTGTTTTCTCAGCTTCATGTGTTCTGTCTCCCTCCCTATAAGGAGTTTCAGCTGCTGATTCCTCTGCAAATCTAATACAGGAGAACAAAGTTCCCCAGATATGTAGGCTTGGATAGAACTCTGAGATCTGCTCTTGGCAATTGGAGACTCTTTGGAAGTCTAGGTATTCTGCTTTTGAAATTAATGTTTGCCCTAGAGGTGGAACTGGTGGGCTTGACTTCATTGATGAGCTACTTTAAATTTTCTGAAATGTGTTCAGTATAAGTAACTGATATGTATGGCATTGCTGGTACCTGTATGTTTAGGACCTGAGAGTGTATCCCTTCTGTCCAGCAATTCTTTACAACTGCTCAGTGTGGACTGACTTCACTTTAACTCAATGCATTTGCAGATGCTCAAAAGGCTGAAAAGAGTGACAGGAACTCCAAAGGAATGATACTGCAGGATTTCCAGGGCCACCCAAACTCCTTTGCCACTTACCTAATGGAATCTTTAAACCTGAATCTAGCAAACAATGTGTATTTTAAGTTGTTCCTTAGTGATATAACCAAATAGAAATAAAGACTATAGCTTTGAGAATCAAGTTCGTTTCATCAAGTATGAATCCACTAGATGACCCTTATTTCATAATCATAGTAGATGGGGAGAGGATGGCTTTGCTCTCTCTAAGAGAGTTGGGTAAGTTGTCAGAAAGCACTGCTGTTTTCACGCAATTGCCTTTGCTGTTGTTAAGGTCACTCTGGGAGGCACCCCTCTGTAGATGATTGAACCGTGTGTGTCTCAGTGGCCTGTAGCTGCATTTAGATATCACTTTAACATAGGGCAACTGGGATCTTAATTCTTCAGTGCCTACAGCAGGGCCCTTCAAACTGAATGTCCACTGGAATGACCCAGCATTGGAATGAATTGCTGCATCTTTGGCTTTTTTTTTCCCATGAAGCTGGAGTTGGGGCACCCTTCAGGCTTTGAAGATACTACACCTTCAAGAATACCTGGCAAATCTTCAGCCAAGCCTAGGCCACCTGCTTCAGCTGATGCTCATTGCTCATTCCTTTTAGCTTGACCTGTTTACAGGAGGAGGTCAATAAGTGGAGGCAACCCTTCTACTAAAAGCTTCTATACCTCATGCTCCTCTTTTTGTAGGCTGCAAGGAAGCTGAAATTCAGATAAAGCAGATTGCTTAAAAATTCCCAGCCAAGATTCAAGATTTGGGGATGCTTCCATGCCCCCTGCATGGCAATGCTCACTCCACTTTCAGTAGCCAGAGTAGTGCTTCGGTTCTGAGAGAATGTTAAACTTGACAATGTATTTTGCTTTGGGCCGTTTCCAAGTGCCCTCTCTCACACTTTGCTCCCAAACAGAAGCCAGAGAGACCTCTTTTTGGCTGTCACCTGACTTTGAGAGCAATCCAGGACAGAGGCCAGCAGCATCATTCACACACCACTTAAGACATGTTGCTGTGGGGTATCTGGTATCTTTCGGGGAAGGATTTCTCTCTAGTCAGCCCTTCAGGCAGCTCCCACTATGCTTAACTAGCTTCTTTCTCTGGATGTTTTTTTTATCAGTCTAACTTTTCAAGTGCTTTTGGTAGTGTAGCACATCAACTCCAAGGCCATCGAATGTCTGCCACTAGGCTCTATCAGTGGCTCTTTTCTATCTGTTTTCCAACATCATCTTAAGTTGCCCAGGCTGGCTTCAAACGTGGAATCATCCATACTTAACATCCCCAGAACTGAGGCTTGTAGGCATGTCTGCAAAATGATGTTTTGTGGCCAGTCTGACTTTCCGTGTTCCCTTCCTGCTCCCCATTAATTGGGATTCTCTTTCTCTCTTTACTGTAGGTTGATAAGCTGTCCACAATAGGAATATTATCTCCATAGGTTTCCTCCTGCATATTAATCCCCATTCTTTATCATAGTAGACATTGATGAAAGACCAGACAAGTATAATACGAAAATCACAATTTTGATTGTACACACACACTAGCACAGATGACACATAGGCCCAGTACAGTGGTAAAGACGTGGGCTTGCCCAGCTGATGCTGTCATCTCCCTGACTGTGTTCTTTCACTATGTTCCACCACCTCTCGTGTTAATACAGGTGTAAGTGGTCTCCATTTTCCATTAAAGGTACTGCTGCTGGCTGGGGAGATAGCCCAGTGAGTAAAGCACGTGCCATCTAAGTGTGAAAACTTGAGTTCGAATCCCCAGAACCATGTAAAACTGGGTGTAGTAGCCTGCATCTGTAATCCTTGTGCTCCTACAGGGAGATCTGAGGCAGGGGCAGTTGTATCCCAGAAGCCCCTGAGCCTATGCCTGGTTTCCTGGCATACGCTACAGAAAACAAAGAGATTCTGCCTAAATCAAAATGAGAAGGAAGAACTGACACTCATGGTTGTCCTCTGACTTCTAATCTTGTACCATGTCATGTGTGTACCTACCTGTACTCATAGAAACACACACACACACACACACGCACACGCACAGGCACATGCACACACACACACACCCCTCATACATACACAACGCACAAGATTTTTAAAAAGAACCACTGGGGGGGGGGGAGGAACTCCTATATTCTCTTGTTGGCATTTTAAGACTGTTATCTGAAGATGAGAAAGCTCGCTACAGAAGATGCATTTAACACAACACTATAATTTCCATGTTACTCACTAAGTGTCTCACTCTGCCGCTGCCCTCTTGCCACCATGAGTGCCAGAGGCAGTAATGGGGTCAGTGAGAACACTTCCCCAACACTCGGGATCCACCCTCTGAGACCAGTGGAGTTAAATATCAGCCAAATCCACACTCTGTGTTCTGTCCATTTCTACACTCATCTACAAAACTCTGCCTCCAGTTCTGCTCTCTATTAAAAACTATGCTCTTGACAACATCACTGTAATTATTGCCCCCACCCCCGCGCTTAACTATCCAAGAAAGAAAGGAGCTAGCTGAAATGCTTGAAATGAAAACATGGCATTATATCTTCTTTTACTTTTGCAAAGGATGGGGAAACAGAGCTGTGTTTTGACTAAATATCAGGTTTCCATGAGGATTTTCGATAGGCAACAGACTATGCTGATGGGCTCACGGAAGACAATGGAGGGCAAAGCTGTTTGGAAACTTGACTTTGATATTTCTGGGGTTCTGGGAAAGTTACAGAATAGATATATGATAGACATTTTTTTTTAATGTAAGAAAGGGATTTTCAAAGCAGTATGTCTCTTTTTAAAATATACAACTTTTTGTACAATGATGAGCTAGACTACAAAAAAGAATTCTGGAGGTTTTTTTTTGTTTGTTTGTTTAATAAGAGAAAGTAAATTTATAATATTGATATGTCAATATATTTCTCAATAAACTTCTCCCTGGATTTCTCTTGAATTCTCATCAGTGTGTAAGCATTATAATTATCTGTCTTCCTCCTACCTTGAACGCACTATAAGGTAGTCATTCGGCTAGTTCGGCAGCTCCAGGCAGCGCTAGGATAGAGATGTCATGACTCAGTCAGCAATGCTTTGTTATTTACACCTTCCTGCTGAGAGTGTTCTGTATCTCCCAAACAGTGTACCTCAGGTACCTACCTCCCAGCCTTTTGTTCCTGTGCAAATTTTTATTACTGGGGTCAGTGTGTACTGTTTTGGTGCTTTCTGTCTGCCTCAAAACCCTCTTCTTTGTGAGCATGATGATGCCAGAGCTGAAGAGATGGCTCTTTGGGCAAAGTGCTTGCTGTGTGTATGAGAGTCTTAGTTCAGATGCCAAGAACCCACATCAAGGCCAGCCTCACATGATTGTTTCTGGGACCCTAGTACCTGGGGTTTGGGGCATGGGAAGAGATGCACAGATCTCTCCTGGTAGGTGTCACTCTGATGGTCCAATCTAGCAGAATCAGGAGGTTCTAGGTGAGAGAGAGAGAGAGAGAGAGAGAGAGAGAGAGAGAGAGAGAGAGACAGATAGAGAGAGACAGATAGAGAGAGACAGAGAGACAGAGAGAGACAGAGACAGAGAGAGACCCCAACTTAGACAATAAGGTAGAAGAGACAGGGACAATTAGATTGCCATCCTGGTATGGAACCCTGTCGCCCTTGAAGAAGTCTGGTCCAGGCCTTGAGCATCTGTAACACCAGGAGACAGTGATAGGCAAATCCTTGAGCCTATTGACTAATTACCCTAGTCCAAATGGCCATGTGCAGTGAAGACATCCTGACTGAGCACATTAATGAAGATATCCTAAAGGGAACCTCTGGTCTCCATAGGTGCACGCATGAGTGAATGCTCCTGTACAGATGTGCATGCGTGTGTGTGTGTGTGTGTGTGTGTGTGTGTGTGTGTGTGTGTGTACTCTATGCAACAGAAATTACCAAGGGGAGCATGATTAGAGGAAGATACCCCATATCCATCTCTGGATTCCACATATATACACACAGGGAGAGGCAATGAGACTATGTATATATACATACACACACACACATACACATACATGTACATGTAATACACAAATATACAACAGTGACAGAAACACAATTCTAAAGTTTGTCTTTCTAAACTTAAATTCTCTCTCTCTCTTTCTCTCTCTCTCTCTCTCTCTCTCTCTCTCTCTCTGTGTGTGTGTGTGTGTGTGTGTGTGTGTGTGTCTGTCTGTCTGTGTACCCTGTAATCATGTGAAGGTCACAGGACAACTTTGTGGATTCACTGCCCTTCTTCCTCCTCTATGGGGGTTCTGTGCATTTGACTCATTTCAAGGCTAGCTTAGCTTGTGCCTCTCCCCTGCTAAACCATCTCATGGGCCCTCATTCTAAGCTTTCTGTACAACATTTGGAAAAAAAATGTTCTCTCTCTGGATCAAAAGAGGCCTAAAGTACCTTGAATCAAGAAGGTGAAGTAATGGAGTGAAAGTATATTTTAGTGCTAAGAACACAAGCACTTTAGATTTATTTTCTTTAGAAGTTCTATTCTTTAGCTTAAAATAGATGCTGGTATTGTTGAAATAAATTTTAATGAGCTCCATTTAGACAAATGTTGCTCCTGGAAAGAGTCCTGGCCTCCCAGAACTTGAAAATCTTGATATCAAAGCTTTGATCCCTCACCATCCAGCAATGTGTCTTTGGATAGGATGTTTATATGATTCAAAGGAATCTGGAGGGAGGGAAGCCTAGCAAGCTGCTCTTCAGTTATTGGGGGAATTGATAGACATGTGGCAGGACTGATGAAAGGTCCCCTTTTCAATAAATGAACTGTTGGGAGCTGGGAGATGGCTCAGTGGGGAAAGGTGCCCAGGATGAGAGTCTGATGGCTGGAACTAGACAGCTGGGACCCATGTAAGAAGCTGAAGATGGTGACAGTGCACATCTGTAATTCCACAGTTCCCACTGGGAGATGGGCAGCTGAAGGAGAATTAGCTGGGAGGTCCCAGGCCAGCTACACGGAGAGTGTCCAGTGTGGCAAGGATTGAACAAATTCCTAAGTAGTGGCCCTGTGATTCTTCACACATGCACAATGACAATCATGTACTCTCACTCCAACTTACACTATGTTCTCTCTCTCTCTCTCTCTCTCTCTCTCTCTCTCTCTCTCTCTCTCTCTCTCCCTCCCTCCCCTCCCCCTCCCCCTCTCCTTCTCCCTCACCTTTCCCCTCCCTAGCATTTCACCTAACAGATAAGTTTGAAGGAAGACAGCCATTAATAGTTCGCCTACTAATTCAAGAAATATTTACAGACTTAACATATCCAAGTTCTCTGCTTCCTATTTAGAAGCCCAAACAGAGGCTTTAAGAAGCAGTCAGGCAGGGTCTTAGGAAAGCTACTATGGGGTATGGGTTAGAGAACGAAGTGGAGTGTGCATCATCATTTTACTTAACTGTCCTTATTTCCAAATTGACCTGTAAGTCAGTTACAGGCTTTTCCTGATACTGTTTCCACCCTTACAGGCTGCTGTGATAGCAGGCAGTCTCTTTCTTTTGTCATCTTTGTTTCTTGCCTCTTTTTACCCAAAGAACTGAGTGTCTTTTGGGATTAAAACTAAGTCCTTGGATACAGCAACACAGAGATGTTGCTGGCCTTTGCTGCTCAGTAGAGTGTGAGGCTAAAGTCAGAGGGAAATGAATCAGGGGGAAATGCAGATACAAGGGAGTGGCAACTGTGAGCATCAGCTCTCTTTCAGTGTATAGAACTAGCTAAACATTACTGTGCTACAGCTTTCTATACTTCACACAAAACTCTATGGGCTGAGTATGATTGCTGGCCTCACTTTAGAAATGGCACAAGCAGGAAATCTAAGTTGCCAAGGAATAACTGTTAACAACAGTGGTAAAAGAGAAATGTAGCTAATATTATACAAATGAGAAACTTTAGTAATTTCAAATTTGAGTAGGCCACTGCTACCATTAGACTATGATGTCTTAGCCATGAACATATGCTGAATATTTCGATATTTAGAACTGAGAAAGGGGTTAACTGTGATGTGGTCTTCACTTCTCTGGAGTAAGATGCCTTAATATCAACAAAGAAAAGCCATGTGATAATGCCCAAGGCAGGGCGAAATATACAATTAAGTTATTTTGTATTTCATTGTAAATGGAAAAACCAGAGCAAGAAAAATCAAAGATGAATCTGGAAAGTAAGCCATGCTACCTTCTTTTTTTGACTTTAAAATTGGTATTAGAAATTTTTTTTTATTTTTTTTATTAGATGTTTTCTTTATTTACAACATCTCCTTTCTCAGGTTCCCCTCCAAAAGAAAAAAATAAAAATAAAATAAAATAAAACAAAATAAGAAAAAAATAAAAAAAGAACCAAAAACTAAAACAACCCTCTGTTCCCTCCCCCTTTTCCCTGCTCACCACCCCACCCTCTTCCATTTCCTGGCCCTGGCATTCCCTACACTGGGGCATAGAACCTTCACAGGGCCAAGGGCCTCTTCTCCCCAGAAGATGCTCCAACATGTAATAAGGACATGTGCTCCATTATGTTCATAGCAGCCTTATTTATAATAGCCAGAAACTGGAAACTACTCAGATGTCCATCAACAGAGGGGTGGATACAGAAAATGTGGTACATCTACACAATGGAGTACTACTCAGCTATTAAAAACAATGAATTTATGAAATTCTTGGGGAAATGGATGGACCTGGAGAATATCATCCTGAGTGAGGTAACCCAATCACAAAAGAACACACATGGTATGCATTCTCTGATAAGTGGATATTAGCCTAGAAGATCGGAATACACAAAGTATAAACCACAAACCATAAGAAACTCAAGAAGGAAGCCCAAAATGAGGATACTTTGTTCCTTCTTAAAAGGGGGAACAAAATACCCATGGAAGGAGTTGTAGAGGCTAACTTTGGAGCAGAGACTAAAGGAAGGACAATTCAGAGACTGCTCCAACTGGGAATCCTACCCATATTCAGTCATCAAATCTAGGCACTATATGAGTGCTGGATGACAGGAGCCTGAGATAGCTGTCTCCTGAGAGGCTCTGACAGTACCCGACTAATATAGAAGTAGAGGCTCACAGCCAACCATTAGACTGAGTACAGGCTCACCAAATGAAGGAGCTAGAGAAAGGACCCAAGGAGCTGAAGGGTTTGCAGCCCCTTAGGACGAACAACAATATGAACTAACTAGTACCCTCAGAGCTCCCAGGGACTAAACTCCAACCAAAGAGTACACATGGGGGGACTCATGGCTCCAGCAGCATGTGTATAGCAGAGGATGGCCAAATTGGTTACCCTCTTTATCATAAGTATTCTTTGCTAACACTGAAAGGAATTGCATGTGCCTGACTAATTATGAGCTACTAAAAGATTATCCTTTGTGCATAGAATTTTAGGAATAGTTTTACTTCTTTTATTTAACTTTTTGAGAGTTGTTCATTTTTATTTTCCGTATTTGTGTCTTTTGATTACATAAATATCTGTGCACCATATGTGTGCAGTACCATTGGTGACCAGGAGAGAGCCCTAGATTTCTTTGGAGCTGGAGTTACAGAAGGTTATGAGCTACCTTGTGGATGCTGGGAATGGAACTTGGTTCCTCTGCAAGAGCAAGAGAGCAACAGTTGCTCTTAACTGCAAAATCTAGTGAAAAGATACTGGGAATTCTGTGTAATAAACTCCAAGTCTGAGGTTGTGGAGTCCCCCATAGAACACCCAAATGTTTTGGGGACCTTTATTTTAGTGTAATTATCAGCAATATTGAATACCTTAATGAAGGAGAATCCTTTCAAGAAGGTAAGTGGCTTAAGAATCTAATGTTCAAATATTGTCCAGACTAATACATGTGCCAAAAGATGCCTAGTGAGGACATGAATATATCTAATGTATGAAATATACATAGAGAGAAAGTTCTCAGAATTCTGTTATGTTTTGCTTATGATTTTGGTCAATGGCAGAGACTGACTGTATATGCATCTAGCCGAGACTACTTTCCCCTCTAGCCATATACCTGAGCAATAGGCTTCAGTTTCCTGCACACATTGAGATATATAAGTTGATCTTGCCCAAAAGACAGATGTGTTGTACACAATATATATCATGTTTTATATATATATATATATATATATATATATATATATATATATATATTCCATGTGGGTCTTACACAATGCCACATGGTTTCTTACAGTTTATTCTGTATTGATGGTCAGAAGAAGGCAGAAAGTACAGAAGAAAGCTCAGGAGGACCTTAGAGATGTCAGGGCCATGGGAAACAAAAGTCTGTGTCACTCACTGGTTATCAGGATCTGGGTACCTTGGGATTCTAAGTGCATAGAGTTTGCAGTAGTTAGAAATTTTGATTTTGTTTTTTTAAAAAAAGATTTACAAAATTCAGAAGTCATTATTTATTACTGCCATTGTCAATCACTCAGGCTGATCACATGTTTATTTGGTCAATATTTATACATTCATCAAGGATGTATATTGGATACTCATTATAGAACTGTAATGAGATGTTTAATACTTATGTGATGTACTTCATACCAGAGGAAGTGATCTGTGCTAAATTCTATCATTGTCATTAAGTTTTTAATGGATATTATCCACTGTTTAAAAAGTTGGATCTCTTGGACTTGGTGACATTTTCTCAAGATAGAGTTAAAAATGATGAGGTTGGGGTTGGGTCATGCATGGTTAGACACGAAAACCACTCACTAGACTGTACTTTGTCTTACATTCAAGGGTACTATGACTGCGTTGGAAAAAGACGATCTCACTTCTGTTAAGAAAGCCAGCATAGCTCCACAACACCCAGTATGGGTCTTTTCATTCTATAGGCTATAGTAGGAGGTCCTAAACACTCCTACCATAGCAAGAAAGAATACTTTTAAAAAATAATCTTCTATATGTAGACTGATGTCACACCCATCTTGTTGACAGCAAGTACTACACTCTGGTTCCCTAAACCTGTGGCAGCTTACAGTTTGCATTAGGTAAATAGTAAAAGAATCAGATATATTATATGCTTACTACAACCTCAGCCAATTGAAGGTCTGAATAACAGAAATTGCTCTTGAAGTTGGTACGTGGAAGCTGTGTATTTATTGCTTATTTTTTAATACCCAGTTTCACTTAACAAAAATAAATAAGTGTGGACTATGTTAAATGCAAGCCCTGATTTCTTTTTTTTTTTTGATATTT
>NW_022196903.1:92041820-92067367 GCF_008632895.1 Mastomys coucha
TCTTCCTTCTTCTTGAGTTCCTTGTGGAATGTGGGTTGTTCTTCCTGTATTCCAAACTTCTGAAGCCCTGATTTCTTAGTCAAAGATTCTAGTGCTTCATTTTTAGACTTCTTCAAAAATGGTGTTTGGTCTATGTAATACTGGACCCCTTATATCATTCCTTTGAGAGTTTGGGGGCCCACACTCAACAGCAAGACCAAGGGCCAAATATGAGTTGAAGTATGTTGCATAACCTCCTGACCTCTACTCTTGCAGCTTCCTCTTACTAGCAGTTTACTAAAAATATAAACTTGAATTTGAGTCTAAAGATCCAAACCCACTCACATTTCTCCTTACTGACCCTCTGGTGAGCCTCGCAATCCCAAACACAGAAGCATTATGGGGTCTCATCTCTTTTCTACATTTGCAGATGCTACTTTCTGGACCAAACAGGCCTATTACTACCAACTTCAAATATCTATAGACACACCAGACTATTTTAGAATATGTGTCATACAACACACATAAGATTGCCTACAAGGCACCAATTGGCAAGGAGAAAGAAGTTTTCTCGAAGGAAACAGGATGTACAAATAATAAACAGGAGGGAAAAGGTAATAACAAAATTGTGGGTACATGTTCCCTTAAGATGTGAGCAGCTGATTCTGTGAGTTTTACACCCAGAGGACCTAGTTAGCCAGGAAGCTAAGCTCCCTCATTTCCTTTCTTCAGTCAGTGCCAAATGGGTTTCTTCCTCCCTCTCTCTGAGTTGAGCCCCAGCCCTTGAGCTCCACAAACCAGGGGAAGTCAAAGGTGGGAGGGAGCCCACACCCAAACTGCACCCCAGATGTATTCTATCGCGAGTGTATTGCCACAGCCTTCAAAATGGGCAACAGCAGAGACAAACTCTGAAGTGTGCTGTGAATCACTTCTGAGTTGTCTTTGAAGATTCTATCTTCATGGACTAAAGAGCTTTCTGACCCTGCTTGGGTGCTCCTGACCTAATCTTGTGCAGGGTCCTTGCTTCTTAGTTCCTAATTGAACTCACTTTGCTTTGTTAGTGAAACACACACTTACGTGAGAGGGAGGGAGAGAATTAGTAGCGATGAAAAATAACTTGGGTAAGAAGTCACAAAAACAAGTTTTCATGCTGTTCTCTGTGTAAGCATGAATCTGCTCATATACCCATATGTATGTGTATGTATGCATGACCATGTGACTTTTTCCTTCTAGTACTGATGCTGTGTCTACAGCAGTCATAGTTTCATGATGGCTATTTAGTGTTGTAACTCCCCAGAACAGTACTGTCTACTCCTTCCGCCCGACTCCTGCCTTACTACTAATGAATGTGTTTGACAGGCAAGGGTCACTTTATTATTGTGACATAATGAATTGGGAGATGTGCTTTCCAAGTGCTGAGGCTAACACAGTGACACTGGCAGGATGACGTTTTCACCCCGAGGTGCCCCAATTGTATACTCAACACACTTGGAAGAATAAATATTGATCTGCTCTGGGCGGATGTGCACAGTGTGAAATGTTAATGCTTTTAAAGGGCATTGGATGTACAACATAGTTATTATTATGGCTGTTATTATAAGGTATAAAATCTCAGCCAGTGTCTTGTCTGTACCCCTATCATCATGATTACCCCAACATGTTGCTTGCCACTCTGTGTGAACCACTATTCATGAGACTGGGAACCTTGCTGGGGAGTAGTCCAAAAGCATGGATCCTGAGGCTACCCACAAGGGAGAAGAAGAAAATAATATCAAGATATCAAGCCCTGGTGTCTTGAAGCTGGGGATTTGCTCAGAGGGTAGATCACTTGCCTAGCATGAGCAAAACTCCGAGCACTGCATAAACTGAACACTGCTATAATTACAGTACTTGGGAGGTAAAAAAAAAGAAGGGACAGAAATTCAAGGTCATACCTGACTACATAGTGAGTCAGAAGCTACTGTTGGATGTATGAGACAGTGTCACAAAAACTCTTGAAGACTGCCAGTCTATCTCCTGACCTCTACTCCTGCTAGTGGGTTAGAAATTTTCCACTTATCTTCCTAGTGTGATTTATTCTTTGGTATAAAATGTTTTAGGGGCTGGAGAGATGGCTTAGTGGCTTAGAGCACCGACTATGCTCTCAGATGCCCCAGGTTCATCCAACAGTACAAAATCATCTGTAACTCCAGTTTCAGGATATGTGAAGTCTGTTTCTGGCTGCCATCAGGCATACATAAAGTCTACATACATATACACATAAAGGCAAAACATTTATATACATAAAGAAACATGTTAAGTCATGAAAACATATATACAGGTAACATTATACAAACCCAACAAACTTTATTTAGGCATACAGAGACACAGAAGCACACACATATACACACATACCACACCATACCCACACACCCACCCCCACCCCCCTCCACACACACCCTATACACATAGATTAATCAATTCCACTTAAATCATCATTGATCATGAAAATTTGCAATCTTGAAAAGAGTTAGTATCTGTCTTTCACATTGGCCAAACAGTTTCTAAAAGGGGGGGCAGACATCTGTGGTAATCCTTTGGTCCTTTAATAGAGTTCTTTGTGTTGTGGTGACCCCCAACCATAAAATTTGTGTCATTGCTACTTTATAACTGTAATTTTGCTGCTGTTCTGAATTGTAATGTAAATATCTTAAATGCAGATGGTTTTAGGTGACCTCTGTGAGATGGTCATGTGACACATCCCAGGGGTTCACAACCCCCAGGTTAAGAACCACTGGGAGAACAGTATCTAATTTAGTGATTCTCTTTTTTGCAGAATGCCTTGTCACTTCATCCTGAAGAAACCTTCAGGTTTGCTCCTTTATCTTGTCAGGTCATGCAGACAGGATGTCATGATTTAGAAATGCTTCTGATGCAGAGTTGGCGTTGGGAGCCATTGTCCTCCCATGCAGAAGTCTTAGAGTTGAGTTTCATTGCGCTTCCTTTCATTCCCTTCAGAAGACTAGAGCATTTTCCCTAAACATACACCTTCCCCTAGGGTTTGCTCACCATCTCTTTGATGTACTATAAGATGTTTTCATCAGCCAATGTTTACCTGCCTCAATCCCTCAGGCTCTCTCTAGATGTATAGCCTAACTATCATTATTGGACTAAATTTTTACTTTAGCACATGGTTTTTCAGGATCTACTTAGTCTTTAAGCCTTCCCATCTGCCTTTCCTCCAACCCAAATAAAATTGATCTTTCAAAATTTGAAGTTACGGCGAGTGTTTAACAAATGTTGAAGAAGTAAATTAATGATTACCTAGCTGTGATCACCCAAACCAGTAGATTTCTCTTTGTTTGTTTGTTTGTTTGTTTGTTTGTTTCTTTCTTTCTTTCTTTCTTTCTTTCTTTCTTTCTTTCTTTCTTTCCTCTTCTCTTTCTTTCTTTTTTCTTTTCTTTTTTTAAACGAGTTTTTATTTTCTATGACATGGTCAGTGAGTCTCCTGTCTATCCTTTTCGCTAATACGGAAGGCCTTTCTTCCCTTCTAGATATTTCTTTGGCCACTTTACAGCAACCATGTTGGTATCCAAATATGACCCTTCACCTTCCTAAATGGTATTATTAAGACTCCTTTATTCATTCATATAGTAGTTACTTTTCTGATGCTATGTTAGAATACCTGACAAAGCAATGTAAGGGACAAAGGGCTTATTTTGTTATTTTGGCTCTCAGTTTTCAGGTACAATCCATTATAGTAAAAAGAGAAAAGAAAAGGAAGGAAAAGAAAAGAAAAGAAGTCATGGCAGCAGGATCTTGAAGCATCGAGTCACATGGTATCCATGGATAAAAAGCCGGGAGCAAAGAAAGCCAGTGCTCAGCTCTGTTCTCCTTATTCAGTCCAGGACGTCAGCCTGGGACATCATGCCACACAAAGTTATGGTTAATCATGTCGCTTTAATTAATTCAATCTAAATAACTCCTCAAAGCACAACAGCTAAATCCCTCCCAAGAATGCTCAGAGGTTCATCTCTTGGTGACTCTAGATCCTGACAACTTAATGATCTTAGCCATCTCAATCCATACAAAGAGAATAGTATAATTTTAAAGGTTGTGTATTACTTGTCAAGTCAATGGTTGCTCAGCAAATATGAACACTCCCCCCAAAATAAGTCAGGTCTCCATGAGAATTTGCTGTGACATCATCTCCATTACTCCCACATGGGTTTTTGTTGTTGTTGTTGTTGTTCGTTTAAGAAACATAATTCCACAATTCTGACCCCAAACCTATACAGTGTTTACTTAGCTCAGGGGTCTTGAAAATATTGGTTGTGAATGAATGAGCAATGCATTGTTCCCCAACCCCTAGAAGACATACTTTTCCATATCTTTCTTTGGCTTCATCTCTGGAAGCATCTTGCCTTCCTACCTCCCCACCCCCAATGGCCCTTCATCTTCACCTGCTCATCCACAGGCTTCTTGGTGGCAATGACTGCCAAGCCTTTATTGGAAATAGACTCATGCTTGTCTTCCCCAGGCCTAAGTATTGTCTTCCAGATGATTCCCAAGATAGTACCCCTAAAGACAGATACTTGATGAGCTAAACTCCTTGTAATGTAAAAACCGACTATAATCTTCCCTTGATCCTTATCATTCATATGTGGAGTTTGCATATGAATTCGTTAATTATATTCATCTGTTGACTAGCCTTGTAGGAGCTCCATGTACATGCTCATTTATTGGTGCTAAGATGATGCCATTTGCAAGCTGTTCTTTTCAATGCATAGCTTAATGTATTAGCTACCTGCTGCAATGACAAAAATAATATGGTTTTAATTTTAGATGGCCCATGCTCCTTGCCCTGCCAGTCATATACCATTGCCTAGAGAGATAACTTTTATACGTGTGTGTGTGTGTGTGTGTGTGTGTGTGTGTATCTATATATGTCAAGCAGGCAGCAGGCAGATGCATTTTATAGTGTGTGTCAAATAATGATACCTCCACTTCACCCTGCTTCTCTTTTGGAACCCACTGTCTGAAAGATAGCTTTGGTATTAGTTTGGGCCATGTCATTCCAGGTCTTCTATGGGTATCCATGAAACCATACATGATTTTGAAGTCATGCTATACTTACTCAATATATATATATAAATAAATATATATACATATATATATTTCATCTTTAAGAACTATTTTCTGCTGAACACAGTAATCCAGAGTATTACAGAGCTTTATAGGTGAGTGGTATGGCCTAGCTATGTTCATATTCTCTCTCTTTCAAATGCAATGCTGGAACCAAATTAAAATCATACTTCAAATTTTTCTGACATGGTCTCTCTGTGCATTCTTTTCATTCTTTTTAGTGAAACTTCTACTCAGTCTCTGATATCCTACTATGATCATGGTGTCCTGCTCTAATGTCTCTTTACCTGAGGAGCCCTCTGCTGTGGTACACTGATCATTTTTCCTCGTTCTCCTCCATCCTTAGAGGACAGACACTGAGAATAATTATACCCACTGAACTGAACCTACTGCCTTATGTGTATCCATGAATTGCAAAAATAAGTGAGACAATCTTTTGTTGTTTTAAATATCTATACATGTAGGCTGAAAACGCCTGAAAGGTAAAAATATATCCTGGAGTGCATTGAGTCATAGCTATTGTTGATCATTTGTATGCTGGTGGTATTGCAGCCTCTTTGTTAGACATGGCTATAGATAGAGAGACTCTCCCTTACCAGGATGTATCCTTCGGTCAGAAAAACTGGATGAAATCATCAGGATCTATAGGAGGGTTTAAATGGAGTAAACATAATCTTGAAACAATGGGAACAATTGGGTGTTTATATCTTGTTGTTTGTTATTTAATTGTTCTTTGTTTGAAGTAGAATCTTGTCTGGTTCTGGAGTCTAAAAATTCCCCCTTTATCTAAACAGGGCGAGCACTGATGACTTCCCAAGGAAAAAAGAAAAAAAAAACTGTATAGGAGGTTTAATCTTAATTAGTTTTTCTTACTCCATTTTCTTCTTGACGTTTTTATGCTTATTGAATTCTGTAAATTTAATTATTTAGCTTTTGCTTTATAACTCCTAAAATATCCAGAGTAGAAATGTTTAGTTTTGTGAAGGTATGCCAAAAACAAACTGCAAAGATGGTTCAAAATTAGAAGTGGAATCTTAGAGCAGAATGCACAGAGAGGACTAAATTGGCTGACGTGGCCTGTGTTGACCTGTCTGTGGACTTTGTACAGTTTTCCTCAGTTTGCCTAAGGGAGAAGAAAGTAGATGTTGAGTCCATGATGAGTTAATCATCTTACATATATGTTGTACCCATCCTTGAGAGTAGAGATGTGAGTGTGATAGTTTGTAATTGCCCAGCTTCTTCAAATGTTAGTATAATGAGAGCAATTTAAGAACACCGTCATGACCTCTCATTGCTTCTCCTCCCCCATATAGGATGTTGTGTGCATAGTTTGGATGTCCACTTGAGTCTCTTCTCAAAGGGACATGTCCAACCTTAGTTCCCTGTGGCACAGTTTCTGTCTTAATCATGTATGTCTGAGGCGACTATAATGGTCACTTTTTTTTTCTTGCTGCTGTAATCAAATACCTGATAAGAAGCAACTTTAGGGAAGGAAGGGTTAAGTTTGGCTTATAATTCAAGAGGACAAAATACATCATGGTCGGAGGCGTGGCAGCAAGAGTGACAGGCAGTGGGTCACATGGCATATACAGTCAGCAAGGAGAAATGTGTGAGCATGAAGTGGGACTGTACTATAAAAGCTCCAGGCCCATCCCTGGTGAACCACTACTTCCAGTGACCCTTCCTCCAAAAGGATCCACAGTATTTCAAAGAGCCCCAGCAGCTGGGGTCCAGGCATCCAGATGCATTCTCCTAACTGGAAACGTGTCATATGCAAACCTCCAGCTCCAAAGTGATTATTTTCTTAAGAGAAGCACCTTGCATTAGAGAGGACATGAGGTTCAGGTACCAGACTCAAGCTTTGCTTCTCTTATTTCCCACCCAAGGGCTCTGTAACTGTAAAGCATCATTTTAGTTTTGTTCTAATGTCTTCCTTAGCCAATAAAAGGTGTGAGGGCCACCCCTGTCTGAAGATCAATGGGGCTCAAGTCTGCAGTAGATCGAGCACTCCTGAGTTATTCGGGACTCCCCCAGTATTCTGTCCTCCCCTTAGGAGAGATCTGTAACCTAATATAGTTATGTATCATACACTGGTGTTCTCTTCAGCTCACTGTCCCCATACAAGTTCAATGCCTGGGAAATAGCCAATCATCTGTAAATTCATTACTAAATAAATGAAGCAGCAAAATCAATTTACTATTACATTAGGATATTATGTTTTTTCTTCTTCCTTTTTTTTCCCCAGTGAGCAAATGGGCTATCTGAGTGACAGCAGATGACAGAAGACAGCTCTGTTTTCTCTGCTGAGGTGTAAAAATAGGGCAGTGATAGGCTTGAGTTACAATGTTCTAGCCATTGATTTGGATTTAAAGAAGACTTCTCTTTCTTTAGAGGCTCAGGATAAGCACAGTTGGTACAAATTCTCAGTAAGCAGGATCTTCATTTTCACATGGAAATTGGTCATTCTAGATGGCCACTGGTCTTCAGCCTCCAAGGCTTGGTGACAGAATCATCTTAGTGAGCATTCCCTATAAATGAAGCCTTCCTTAATCGGCTTTTCCTATCTTATGTCATCCAGGGAAAGTGACAAGCAGTAACTAAGCCAGAAGCAAGCAGGAAAATGGGGGGGAAATCACCAACTCCGTGACCAAAGCAATAGAATTCCTTTTCTTTTTTTTTTCATTCCTTCACTGGTATTTGTGAGAGAGAAGTAAGCAAAGTGGATTTTTGTCTTTGTGTAGACATCAGACAATAAAAATCAGGAGAACATATATTTTTGACTTCCTATTTTTTGGAGTTCTTTTGGAATTTGGACGCTAATTAAAAGATATGTGTTTCCTAGCCCTTCTTACTGTGAAAATCCTTGGCAATATAAACAGATGCACGGGTTGGATTTTCATTCTGACACCAGACTGTCTGAAATAATGGCTGGAAGGAAGTGTGAATTCTTTCGTTCCTCAAGCTTCAATTATAAGTACTTAATTTGTTTCTCTTTCTACTGCTGACTGGAGCCCCAATCTGTTTTATTTTTTCATCTGGCTAAAGCATGGTAGTTTCAGAAGCCCCTTGTTTTGAAAAGTTTATTTGGTTCATAGCAAATGAAACAAACTATAAGTAAGAGTTATTGTCACGTGCCAGGTCTCATCACTATGATGCAACAATTAAGATATTAAGCAGTGTTCTAAATGTTCAATAACATAGGCTATCGGATGACACACTATGGATCTTTGAGAAATGGTTTGAAAGCACTAACTTATTCTCTTGAAAGCCTGAACCATTTGCTGTATGGTCCAAGTTAATAGCTCACTAACTCGTCATAACCTTTCATAGTCAAATAAGATTTCTTCTTTCTTTTGAAGGGATAGACATTGTTTATTACACATAAGAGACCATTGGCTGATACGTTTCTAGACAGTGATGTGTCTTTCGTCATCATGATGTCTACTAGGATGAGGTAGCACATTCAACACTAATGGCATCAGTTCCTGGGATGAAGTAGTGTGAAGAGATAGTGAAGGTGATCGATGAGTTTGCTTTGCACACTTCACTATGGAAAAGTTTAGTTTTGTTTTTCAGGGAGCAAAAAGTAAAACTGATGACAGGTCAATGATTCCCAGAGATCATGGTAAATATAATGAGCACTGTTTCATCCTTCTCCAGAATTTTCTTTTTCCTAAATATATCTGTGTATGCATGTAATGTTTCAAAGGGATTTTATAAATTAAATTGGTGTCAACTCTAAAATTGTTTATGCCTGGGCTGGAGAGGTGGCTCAGTGGTTAAGAGCACTGACTGCTCTTCTGAAGGTCCTGAGTTCAAATCCCAGCAACCACATGGTGGCTCACAACCATCCGTAATGAGGTCTGACTCCCTCTTCTGGTGTGTCTGAAGACAACTACAGTGAACTTACATATAATAATAATAATAATAATAATAATAATAATAATAATAATAATAATAATAATAATAAATTGTTTATGCCTCACTTGTAAATATGATGCAAGGTGTAAAGAAGGCTACAGTTGTAGGGCAGCAATTTTAAGCATTTTTCTTTGTTGTAATTCCAAATGTGTTGTAATTAGATCTTCCCATTTTTGAGATTAGAAAAGTTAGGATTAATGGTGTTAAGCAACCTATACAAATTCATAGTAAAGAAGTGAACAGGAAGGGTTTAGACCAGGAAGAATAGAAGTTCAGTCGTGTTCCCTCATTCCTTCATATGGTGCTTGTTGCATTGGCTCTTTGCATTTAAGCTTTCCTAAAACCTATTTGTATTGAAAAATTGTACCCATTTTATAGACAGAAAAAAATTACTTACAATTCTCTCTTCATAGAGTTCAGAAGTCATTGAGATGGTTTAGGAGCAAGGTCTGATTCCAATAACTTTGTCTTTGCTACATTCATTACAGACTTCATCAGAACATGCATTCAGAGCTGGTATTTAATATCTAGACCTATTACATGATACTAACACTGCTCCCCAGTGTGGAGTGACTGAATGCAGCATCTTCGTTGGTAGAGAATGTTAAGACAGTTTCCTGGTTAATAATTGATCCTGTGATTCTTGATGTGTTTACAACAGCAAGGGAAAGGATATGGTTTCCAGTGGAAAGGTGGATGGTGGGACCTCGGTTCCGCCTCAGTTGATCTCTAAGGTCAATGTGACTGGGATAATTCTTCAGAAATGATGGAAACAACACTACAGTGACACCATTGATCATTTTGCTAAAATGCATCTGTGATTTTGTTTACTTTGAAGCATTTCCTCTCATTTGCAGGACAGTTGTTTTGTGGTGAGGAATTTGCAATCTCAATGCCACATGACCAGGTTTTGAGGCAGAAGCTTAGAAAAGCATGCTTGCTTCTAAGTTGTTTCCTGTTTTTCTTGGCCTCATTGCAATCCTTGCCAAAACTTGCCTCCTTCTCTGCTGCATTAGTAATGCAAAATGAAATTCATTGTGCCCATTATATCTGTTAAATGGTTTCCATTTTAACACGAGAAAAATGTATTGACGTTCATGTGTTTGGCATGGGAACTGTGTATATCTATCGAGGATAGCAACTTGTCTGTTGGAATTACAGTGCATTATGTATAATGCTGCTTTTAGCCATGCATGTACATTTCCTGGAATCTTATTGTGTCAGGGCTTGGAAAGTTTACACAAGCATTGGTAATCTAATTTTTGTCTGGTGGGTGGGTGGCTGTGGAAATATGGAGTATTTGACATAGCAAATGTCTTGGCCATCTGTGCCAGAAAAGGGATGGCTGGTAGAGTGTCTAGTCAGGTAGGTAAAAAAAAATAACCATCAAAACAACAGATTGGAAAAATATTGCCCCAGGCCTACCCTAAATATTAATTTCTCAAGAGCATGAAAATATAACAGTTATTGTGACATTGGTTTTTTTTTTTTTGGTTTTGTTTTGTTTTGTTTACATGATTCTGCTTTATCTTTCTCTTGTCTCTTACCCATAATGCTTCTCTAGACTGTATGATTCCCTCCTTCCTTTGTCTTCTGCTGGCACCAGCCTTTGGCTCCTGAAGGTCTTGTTAAAGTTCCTAGAGGATTAGGGGCTCTGACATAATTTTCTTGCTGAGTCTTTTCACTGAGGAGTTTTCAGTTGCTTGTCTTAAAGATCTCTGAAATATCGCCCACCAAGCCACAGGCTTCAGTTTCCTTTGTTCACTTTGAGATTGGGGCTGCATTTGTCTCAATGGTCCTAGGGCTCTAGGTTATGGATTTTTTTTTTAATGGTCAAAAGGAATATGCTGTGCCTTACTCTCCTCTGCCTCTCAGAGTTCTTCAGGTTCTGCTTACTGAGCTGCTAGTGACCTGTGATGTACTGTTTTGGTCTAGCTCTAAGCATACCCCAGCCATTTAGTAAGGAAGGTTTCCTTAGCATGGCCTCTGTCAGCATTTGGGGCTGTAGAATTTGGTCAGGGGTTAGGTATCGGTTTCTATAGCCTCTCTCTGCTTTCTAGATGCCAACAGTACTTTTTCCAATGTTCCCGGATACTCCTGGTATCCCCTGGTGTATGGTGTGGTGTGGTGTGATGTGATGTGATGTGATGTGATGTGATGTGATGTGATGTGATGTGATGTGATGTGATGTGTGTATGTGTTTGTGAATTCTTCCCCCAGTTGGAAACCACTGACCTAAAGCCAGGTTGAAAGGCACAGCTGGACAGGAATTTCCATAAAAACCACAGAAGTCAAGCACAGCCATGACAGTGCTGAGAGGGTGTTGTGTCTTGAGGATGCATGGAAACTCTGTATCACAGACCCAGGAGAAAACACTGTGATAACTGCCTATGGTGTCTTAGACTGAAAAGCAGAAGGGGTCAGGGTCATCTTTTAACATCTTTTATCTCTCATCTCTGCACTTTGACTCCCAGGAGGAAGATCCAGTTCTTCTCCCACTCATACCCTAACCTCAATCTCCCCAACACTCTATGTTCTGATGCCCCCACTCTGTGCCCTTGTGGTTGTCACTAGTTTGAATAGAGACAAGGTGTGTACTTATGGCTTTAATCCATCACCGCCAAGTAGGAGTAGTCCATTCTCTTCTGAGGACCAGTTTAAGCAGGATGCATCTCTCCTCTGGAATGCACCAAGTCAAGAATTAATATTGATCATGATGAATATCTGGGCTTCTAGTCTGGCAAGCCCAGATGCACCCAACCACTGTAGTGTGGACTTGTTGTTCATGGTTAGTTCTTTCCTGGTGCTTCCTTGAGTGAGTTCCATTTATTATGTTTAACGGCAGTCCCGTGAGCCTGTCAAAAGGGCATCCTCTTTGCTACTGAAATAGTAATTAACGTAATGTGCAAACAAATGAGGTAACGCAACTCATTCGATAACATCAAGATGATTACTTTTTTCAGTGCTATGAAAGCCAGGGAAATATGCTAGTAAATCTATCTGATCAATATATGGGATGTAAAAAAGGGAGAGGAGACAAGATTGACTGATGAGTGAAACAGAACTGCCACAAACAGGCTGACAACCAGCTGTAAGTCTCTTTAGGGCAAATGCAATTAACTTAGAATAATAGACTCAAATGTGATGACTAGAAATGTGTTTTTATTGACAATCCCAGACTGAATCATTATGCTCTTATAGATAAAATGGCCCTTATATTTTGTGCATGTGTGTGCATATATGAATATATACATATATGTCCCCACATTTATACCCAGGTTTCTCACATTCCTATGTGCTCTGCTTACAATTTGGGTGGAATAGTTGATTTTTAGAATAATGTACTTTCAAAGGGGAATTCATTCATAAATTGTCTCCAGGACTATAAATTCTGAATATTCTCCCAAATTACATATATAAAAATCACGCTACTTATCTGGAGCTGTTAAACACAAAGCCAGTGAGCCTCGGTCCCAGCACTGCTGGTCCTTGGGGGATTTGGCATTGCAATCAGGGATTTACAGATTTCGTTCTGAAGAGGAGAAGTCATTACTAGAAACCTAAGCTCATTTCCTCTCCTTTAATAGCTATTTTAAATCATTCATTTAGAAAATACATTAACTATTTAGGGGACCAGCAATGTATTTCTCTTGGCGTCAAGTCTGCATTTTTAAAGAGTTTTTTTCTTTCTTTTTTCTTCCAATATGATTTCCAAAGAAGATGGAGATGGGGGGGGAGGGAAAAGACCCAATAAAACTTTGTTCATATGAAATTATTTTGACTAGTATTTTCTTCCTTTGCCTTTTAAGACAAAACTGCTTAAAACTTTAACAAAATGGTTGAAAATCAGCTAAGTCTTTTAATGTTGCAATTGTGATGGATGGAAAAGCACAGGGTCCTGAGGAAATTCTAAACTGGACTTTGAGTGCAGTTAAATACTGATATTCTCTATAAGTGAACTTGTTAATAATTTAAATAGAAAACAGTTTAAATTCTGAACTACTTAATACTGATGCCGACCTTACCAAGAGAAAGGTAACAACAGGAAAAAAGAGATGACAGTTAAAAATAAGTACTGAATTTCTGCAAAGAATTTAGAAGACAGAGTCTTGCATAACACTTTGCAAACTGCTTTATATATATTTTTTCAAATGCAAAATAAGGTTCCTCCAGTTATATAATTGCTATTCATTCAAAGGACAGCAGAAAGGTTGACAGTTTAAAATGTGTTCTCCCTGTCACCAGCCCGTGTGTTTGCACCACTTTGTCGACTGATGCTGTTTAAAACAACCTCTGCAGGAGAGGGCTGCCAACCACCATTTAGGACACTGACATTGTTATTAGCGTGGGTATGTTAGATCATCCTCTTGATATTCTTGCCTGCTTTGTTCTTTTGATATGGCAGCACACTGAAATTGACAACAGCCTCCATTTACGTAACAATAACATGCATTGTTAAATACATATGTGTAGATAGGCAGAGAGCAAGCTCTTTTATCCCCGAGAGATAGCAAAGTTCACTATACACTATTAACACCGAGAGTGTATGAAGATATTCTGGGGAACACAGCAACTATTAAAAAGTATTGACAGTGTCAAGAGTCTTAGAAAAATCATCATTGCTTCACATTTTGATACTTTTACACATTTCTGAAAAAAGAATCAAGGTCATATTCTTGCAAAAGCAGCAAAGCAGAGACAATGTAGGACAGTAGACTGGGCTGTCCTGTTTCTCGGTAGCCCA
This sequence comes from Mastomys coucha, assembly GCF_008632895.1. Taxonomy (NCBI): domain Eukaryota; kingdom Metazoa; phylum Chordata; class Mammalia; order Rodentia; family Muridae; genus Mastomys; species Mastomys coucha. The sequence continues at coordinate 92,055,589 of NW_022196903.1, forward strand.
GTTATTGTTCAGTCTGCTGTGCTTCTTAGAACAACGCATAATGAAGACAAAGTGGAGAGTCTCAAGATGGGACAGTCATCAAATAAAAGTACAGAGTACACCATCAAATTTAAACTTTTTCTTAATGCCAAGTAGGTTTTTAGAATAATGATGCCTGGTGGTGGGCTGAAGAGATGGCTCAGTGGTTAAGAGCATCAACTGCTCTTCCAAAGGTCATGAGTTCAAATACCAGCAACCACATAATGGCTTACAACCATCTGTAGTGAGATCTGATGCCCTCTTCTGGGGTATCTGAAGGCAGCGACAGTGAGTGAGTGGGGCCAGAGCAAGAAGAAAAAGTGTCTGAAGACAGTTACAGTATACCTACATACATGTGTATAGTAGAGGATTGCAAATTCGATCATCAATAGGAGGAGAGGACCTCAGCCCTGTGAAGGTTCTGTGCCCCAGTGTAGGGGAATGCCAGGGCCAATAAGTGGGAGAAGGTAGGGGGGCAGGCATGGGGAGGAGGGAGGCAACAGGGGTTTGTTTTTGTTGTTTTTGTTTATTTCGTTGTTTTCTGGAGGGGAAACTGTGAAAGGAGAAATTTACATGTAAATAAAGAAAATATCTAATAAAAAAGATGCATGGAAAAATAAATAAATAAATAAATAAATAAATAAATAAGTCTTTAAATAAAAAGATGCCTGGTACCATGTATTTTCCCCATGTGGAAAATTAGTTGTGTCCATTTTAAGTCTGCTCTAAAAGCTATATTTGAGAAATTTAAATATACTCTTGGATACTTCATATGTCTCCTTTATCATGTGATATATATGTTCTATTATCTGAGTTACATATTGTCTAGAAAGTATAGAAGTTTTTTACCCTGGGCTTCATACTAACTTTTGCATCATAAACCCAAGCTATAATTCCATTGTATTATAAAGTAATATATGACGGTGTATCTCTTGTAAAACTCAGAATTTATGACCTGCCCACTTACCACGACCCAATGTCTCCCTCCCCTTTTCATTATCATTGACTTTATTCTGTGTTTGTGCTTTGTAGAACTTGCTTCTAAAATGATCAAAATAAGAGTCTAAAGCAAGTCAACGTAGTCTGTGCTTTTATCATTTAAAAGCTTGGACGTTAAATGGTAAAGGAAATGGGCTAATACACAAGGACCTATTACACTGAAGCACAATATAAAGAATACCAAGCCATAGGTTGTGACTTAGAGTCTTCAGTGTGGAGTCTAATGAGATACACAAGAAAGCAAATGATTGTTCAACATTATAATAAAAATATCATATGATCCTCTAGTATAGAACATAATATCATGGATCCACATGATACATTGGAAGGATCATTGAGAACAGACTGATTTGGCTGGCGTATAAGACTCTAATTGTAAGAAATTCCAAGAAATACAAATCTAGAAATCAGTGCATCTTAACACTTAGAGTGTTGTAAGTCACTGAAAGGAGAATTCCAAGCAGGAAAATACTTGCTCAAATTAACTGTGAGCATGCTGGCAGCAGATTGAAAGAATAGTAGTAGAATGGGAGATCACTGTTGGGAATCTTGGCACCCATGATTCAACCAAAAGATAACTAAGGAGAATAAATAAAGTGATAATGACTAATTAGAAATGGGTGAAATGCAAGATTTTCAAGAGTAGACAACTAAAGAACTCAATGGCTTGACATTGGGGAATATTGGTAAATGTGGTAGTTAATAAGACGGAGGCTGGGGCTGCTGTTTGATGGCAGGGTGCTTATGGGTACAAGTCCTATACAATGAAATCATTGTGCAATGGCAAGGCAAACAGAAGGGCACTACTGAGTAGGAGGTCAGTCTACTATACACAGCAAGACATTTGCTGAGGGTTACCCATGTGACTCCAGGGAAAGGGCATGGAGAGTGGAAGTGAATTGACTAGCCAGGAAACGGTTCAAGTGGCTTTACAGAAATCATTGCAAGTGGCAGTCTCACTTCACCCTTTCTACTTAATCCATTTTGGTCTGAAGAAGAAGGTCGCAAGCCTTGAGACACTACATTTCATGGAGCTAGGAAACAATGGAGTAGAGAAGGTCCTTAATCAAGTCCCACTAACCACAAAGTGCTTCATGTTACATAGCCTGTGGCCAGCTTCATAACTTGCGTGGGCACACAGGCGCACATGCGTGCATGTGCATGCATGCACACACCAGTGTGTGTGTGTGTGTGTGTGTGTGTGTGTGTGTACTTGCATCAACATGAACAAGAAGTCATTTTCATATGTGAGATGTATCAAATGGTGCATCTGGCAACATAGTGTCGTACAAGAGAGCCTTGTGTCTTTAATCGTTTCTGATGAAACCAAAACTGGATTAGCTTGTTGCAACTAACCTTATTGCCACCTTCCTTGTGGTTATAATATGGAGCTATACAAGGGGCAGTGTGCGAGAGATGGAGTCCATGCAAACATGAGCATTGGTTTGGATGCAAATAAAGAAACAACAGACAGATATTGTCATTGCTGTTAATGCTACCATGGAGAACAGAATTTAATGTCCATCCCCTCCACATATCTTCCTAATGCCAAGCCTCCCCTTCTCTCCTTCCTTCATACTTCCCCATGGATCTAAGTAGACTTTCTTTTCTCAACATATCCCAGGTGCCCCTGCTGTGAAAATGGAAAGAAATGTGCTGTGCTTGGTTTGAGGAGTGTTGCCAATCAAGGGAAACCATCCTCCATGAACTCCCTCCTCCCTTTTCCATTTTTGGATGTTGGTGAGATATTAGTATGGCATGAAGCCTCTTTGCTCTTTGCTATATTTATTTTGTTAAGATTAGAGTTGCTAAGCTACGGTAGTTATTCCAAATTGTAGCCACAAATGCCAGTGGTCATAAAACAAAGTACTAAAATTCCTTTATTTGCTAAGGCTAATAAAAAAAAATTCTTGAGGTGGTGAGGGAGTTTTCTGGGAAAAAAATATAAAAGAACAGCACACCAAAGTGGTCTATGCTATAGAGTACGTAATTAGATCCACACGTCTAGCTGATGCTGTTATTTTGTTTAAAAATCTAGACAGATGTTCTGATTCTGGGCTGTTTATGAACTTACTGGTTTTAAGCAAAAGGAATGGTCAGGTTGTATAATTTTTATGTCTCCTCTTGTATTTAGTGGTTATTTCTCTTATTTCTTTTCTTTTTTGTCTGGTCTTTACTATTTTTTCACATTGAATAAACAGTTTGCTGAATGATTTGGATATTTAATGCTCTCTTCCAATTATGTGAGTTGGAGCCCTTGGTTCTCCTAATCATCCACAGGTAAAGTATTAAATCTGTGTAGTTCTGTTCACTCTACTGTCTGTACATAATTGGAAAATTAATTCTAACTCCACTGCCCTTAATGGCATTTTTAGATAATTAAAAAGGAGTCATACTACCACTGTTTTAGCTTTAGTATGATTAACATTTTTGCTAATTTTATTTTCTTCATAATAAATCATATTTTAAAAACTCAAAATTCTTTGGAAACCCAATTTTAAAAAACTCCAAGACATTTCTTTGAGCTTGTAAGTAAATATTTTTAAGTAATACTTAAAAGAAAAACCATTAAATGATTCGGGTAGGAAAATCGTTCCTGAGCAGCCAGCTTGGCAACAGTCTACTCAGTGAACGTGTGTAATTTCAAATTACTGTATGTTTTCATTCCACAAAAAAATTCCAACTTCCCCACAACACTTCAAACACTAATACCCAGACTTTCCACTGGCGAATCTTTTGTTTGTCCTGGAAGCATCTTACAATTTGGGACCAAGAAAAGACTGTGTTCCCTTTGGATTTATAGACATAAACATATGTATTTCTTCCTCAGCACACAGCTCTTTTCAGGGAAAGCCAGGTTTAATGGGCAGATTTTCAAATAGTAAGGTTCCATCAAAAGGAGGTAGGATATTCGGCTGAGAAAAAAATAAAGTAGTCCTCAATAAAACTTAATCTATGTACCCAAAGATGGGTTATGAAGCAATGGCATGCTAGTGTGATTTGATTAAAAGTAATATCCTGTGAAATCATCATTGAAATGCCTGTCCAGGGGGACTTCAAGTATATGCTGTGCACTGTGAAATTGTATTCATTAAGCCAAACTCGCAATGCCCAGTGGAGTCCTTCCCGACAACAAGCTTGTACTTAATTGTTATTCCATTAGACAAATTGCAGAAAGGTGGTTTCTTCCTACATCACTGGAGACAAAGTGACTCTTCATGCTCTGTGGTTATGACTGTCTCTGCATTTTCAGATGCCAGCGTGCTGTAGGATTTCATTTCTGACATCTGAATTCTGGGAACTTATGTATGGTCTACAAGGTGAAGTGATTGAATATGGTTGTCAGCTTTCATGGTCTGCTTTGATTGTTCATCTCTGCCATAATCATAAGGATTTATATCTGGCTTGTATCTCGTCCAACTAGATCTTGTAAGGTATAAGGTTATAGGTGCGCAAGGTCTCCTTCTATTTATCCAGGAAGGTACAATCGGATTTATCAGCCTAAACTTTTCCCTCTGCAACTAATATCATATATGTATATCCTTGCTCTGTCCTTGTGGTGGTGGAATGTGCTTGTTTTAGGGGGGGATAATGGCTAGACTTGGAAGAGGCAGGGACAAGATCAGTCGCTTCTGCATCTTCCACTGAGAGTCTCATATCTAAGTAGTTCAAGAGAGATGGACATCTAAAGGCAACATACATACAGTATTGTTCTAGATCCTATTGTATATGGCTCACATTAGCCAAATTGTACTTACTCCACAGATATGCAAGCAAGAAACAGATAAATATTGTCATTTCCCGTCAATTTCTAGGCATTATTTAATTGAAACATGTTGTTCAATTTTAGTTTCCTTATCTAACTGCATTTGAAACCTTGTCTCTAAAGATGGGGATACAGGCTACCTTTTGCAGTGTCTCTACTAGAATTCCAGTTATCTGAAGGATGGAGGGGACTGAGGTTTTGTAAGTAAGGAAATAAGGGGAATTACATATTATTAATTGACTTTCAGATTGTAGTGGTGTGTGTAAGAATGGTTCCATAGGATGATATGTATGAATGCCTGGTCCCCAGTTGGTAGGATTATTTGGGAAGGATTAAGAGGTGTGGTCTTGGAGAGATGTGTCACTGGGAATGGGCTCAGAGGTTTCAAAAAACCCACACTATTGCCAGTTAACTTTCTTTGATCTCATATTTTTGATCAACACAAAAATTCTCAAATAGTATTTCAGTGACATTGTTGCTTGTCTCCCACCTTGCTACTAGGTTCCCTCCATGACAGCCATAGTCTCCAACCCTTTGGAACTGTAAGCCCCAAATTAAATGCTTTCTTTTATAAGTTGCCTCAGTCACAGTGCTTAGCCACAGCTATTGAAAAGTAACTAAAGCAAACACTATACTAGCCCTGAGGTTACAGTTTGACTTTGGCTCAAATATAACTGAGAACCTTCACTAAAGTAATAAAATTAATAAATAATAAAATCATTTTGATTGGTAAATTGAACATAAAAGCAGTTTTTATGCATAGTCTCAGTAAAAAATAAACATCACACAGAGTGTGAGAAGTATAATACTTGTTTAACTTTACTTTTTATATAAAATTTTATATAATAGTTTATATATATGTACATATGTATATATATGAACTGTTACCTTCATATTTACTATGTGTTCTTATCTTCCATGTGTTGTCTATGTATTACTATGTGTTGTCATTTTCTAGAAAGACATAACCATGTCCCACAAGCCTATCATTCATGTCACTTCATGTGTAGTGATATATGACTGTAAATTATTTTTTGATGGTTTGAGGTTAATGGGAGGGTTTTCCCCCCATAAAGCTATTGTGGAAATAGTTGTCAATAGACTATTGATCTATGTGGCTAAGTTTGAGAAGGTGGGAGGTTAAAAACTTAATTCAACTTAAGTTTACAGTGTCAAACCTAAGGGTATCCAAACAAACAATATAAGTCAATAAAGCTGGGCAAGTGTGCTAACTAGTTTGATGAGAGCTTGACACACAAACTAGAGTGATCTGAAAGGAGGTACACTCAATTGAGAAAATGCTTCCATAAGATCCAGCTGTAGGGTGTTTTCTCAATTAGTGATCAATGGGGAAGGGTCCAGCCCGTTGTGGGTTCTGTAAGAAAGCAGGCTGAGCAAGTCAGCTCCTGCCTCCAGGTTTCTGCCATGCTTAAGTTCCTGTCTTGACTCCCTTTGATGATAAACAGCAATATGAAAGTGTAATCCAAATAAATCCTTTCTTCCCTAACATACTTTTTGGATATGGTGTTTCATCTCAGCCACAGAAAGCTCAGCTAAGACAGCAAGCAGTCGGAACGGAATGGCTGGGGTAAGCAGAGAACAAGTGTTCCAGTTCTAAGGGGGAGCTCTTTGGCTCCATATAGTTTTGCTAGAGAGAGCTGTATTGCCTCTTGTTTGTTAAAGAAAAAGAAAAATAATTCCTGAACCCCTATTAGGTGTCAGGAGCTTTTATATGTTCACTGGATCCAACAGTATAATGAAACAAAGGAAAGCACAAAGAAACCATATGAAAGAAAGAAGGAAAGAGAGAGAGAAAGAGAGGAGAGAGAGAGAGAGAGAGAGAGAGAGAGAGAGAGAGAGAGAGAGAGAGAGAGGGAGGGAGGGAAGGAAGGAAAGAAAGAAAGGAAGGAAGGAAGAATGAAGGAAAAAAGGAAAGGAAAGAAGGAAGGAAGAAGCAAGGAGGAAGGAAGGAAGAAGGAAGGAAGAAAGGAAAAAGAGTATGTCCCATGAAATAAAGGCTACACAGTGCAGAAGTGAGAAGTGATGCTTTAGAGAATAATGGGGCCCGTCTGCACCAAGATGGCAAATTTAGAGTTAGTTATGCAGGCAGGAAAGACCTTTGCATTCCTGTGGAGTGTCAAAAGCAGGTAATCTGATGCAAGAGTGGTGTGGGTAAGCCTGGAGAAGGGAGTGAATGGGGTGAAGACCTGAGGAGTTTGGGAAAACCCAGAGCCTCAGAGGCCTTAGTGAGATACACTCAGAGCTTCATTCTGATCTACACTTTAAAGTAAGGGAACCTCTACCTGCAAATACTGGGCTCAGTTTTGAACTCCTTATGTCACATAAACCTAAGTTAAAATCAGTCTTCCAGAAAATAAAAATATTAAATATATTAAAGATTGCCAGGCATTTCTACATGCATAACAAAACCCTGAATATGTTCTACTTTGGTCATTAGCTTAATATACAGAGGTCATCAGAAAATAAGTGAGGGGTTAACACTTTTACAGGGACAAATTAATAATGAATCTGTATAGTTTGACTCAAATAGAGTTACTTACTAGTCATATTCACATTTTTATTACTGTTTTCTGAACATTAACATTTCTGAGTATCTGTACATAACAAAATATAGTTCCAATTGCTTCAAAATGTATGCTAATTAGTACTGATAAAACATTAGTGTCAACTGTGTGATTTTTAGCAGCTACAAAGTCTATGTTTAAATGCTCTTGAATTAATGGATAAATTAAAGTCAAACTTTAAGACTACTTAAGAGAATCTTTAAAAAATGTTCAACCCCAAATATTCTAAAATTTCTTATTTTTATTCAATCTGTATAATTGTTCTCAATTATTTATTTTGTTTTTATGCAAGTTATCCATTATTATAAATAGATGTGAATTGGAGCTAAATAACATAATTCATTTTACATACAAATCAGCTTTCCTTACACTAATTTTTTGGCAAAATTAGTTTTCACTTAGAAAGACTTTGGAACAACAAATTCACATCTAGTTAATAGTGAGATAGCAGATGTAATCATGACATACATATTAAAATAGCAAAATAAAAAGACAGTTTCCATCTTTGCAATCAAGCACAAACAAGACTCTTATTGTTGAACTTAATCATGGGTTAGAAAAAGAACAAGATTTTCTCCACAGTCTGCAATGGAAAGAAGGAACATCTAGGAACAACTAGACTCACCCTTTAGCTATACTCAGTCACTTTTCCAGGGCAGTTCAGTTCTTAGTGGTTTTGTGTCCATTCCTCCAGCCAAGGTTTTTACACACAGAGCATCTCTAATTTTGACTTAACAGAGTGGGAGCTTCTTGCTTGTAATACCCCTTTTCCCACTTTAATTCTTGCCTAATGGCTTCTTCATGTTCTTACTATGGATAGGTAACAATGTGCTAAGCCTACAATAGATGAGTGATTTTGATCATTCCATATAATTTAAGCACAATAATATTAAGGAGGCGGTATACAAGTTTGAAAGTGGGCAGATAGGTGAAAGTATGATTGCATAAAAGGTATGAAATTTAATTAATAAAATTAGTAAATGAGTCCTAAAGCTCTTCTGATTTTTTAATATCAAGGAAGTTGAGCTACATTATTTTCTTAAGTTCCCCACCCAAAACAAAAAGATTGAACGACTAGTGGACTACGGGATAAAAGGAGATTGAACTCCTGGTGGGTTTTGTTGTTGTTGTTGTTTTTCTCCTTATTTTTGTCAAACAGCTTTTATGAAGAAACATTTGGGAATTTAGATGCATTACAAGCACACATAGAAAAGGGCCAAGGACAATTCTAGCATGCATCTGACATTTGGGCCCCAGTAAGCAGATGTGGAGTAAACTTGTTTGTCCTTGATTTTGTAATCTATAAGGAGATCTGTCTATGATGAGGAGTTTATGGATCCTCTTAATATTGGGAATTGGGAACAATTAAAACACACTATTTGAATGAAGCTTCCATGATGTGAGATATACTTTAATTTAAACATAATGGTTATATATAACCTGAGGATTCTGGACATTTTATGAAAAAAAATTATAGCCCCACAGGGAACTTGGAAATGTTTGGCAACATATAATTAAGTCAGAACCCACCGCATCTCACCTTTTCTATAATCAAAGCAAAATATAAACAATACTCCCTGAAGTTATTTTAACACACTTAGAAATAATTTGAGAAAATTCAAAGTTTTAGGAGTAAAAATCCAGAAAGTCAAACAATTTATTTTTCTTTATGGGTAGGAATGTTTTTTTAGGCGACATCTCTTTAGTTCAGACAAAAATGCTAAAGTGTTAGTTATGTTGTAGAGTGTTTGTGATAGTGAAATTAGAGTCATGTTCTCTGAACCATGAGAACATAGATTTACGCCCCATGTTTTCTGAGTTATATGAAGACATAGAAGGGTTCTTATTTGAAAGGCATGGGTTTGCATTTTTAAAATCAACCCTCAGTCTGAGGATCTGCTCTATAAGCTGGGGGGGGGGGATCCTTTAAAATACAATGTAGACTGTAAGGTGAGGTTTGTGAAGTGTTATTTAAATTCTAAATAAGGAATATATGGTAGCTCTTTGGATATCAAGAGTCACATGTTCACTAAGACCTTCAAAATCTGTTAACCAACAAACCAGAAATTTTGTGAATATATTTTTGAAATATCTGAAAACCCAACACTTTCTGCTTAATCAATGAATTCAACAGTGTATTATATAGAAAAGCATATATTTGTGTCTGTCTTTTCTAGCTATATAGAGAAATAATAAAAATAGTCAAGAGTATTTGTCTCCCAGTTTTTTTTTTCTATGAGAAATTCCTCTAAAGCTTATTTACTTACAAGAACTTTCAGAACATGCTTAGCACAGTAATGTAAGTTGAAGTAGGTGGCCTATTTTTCTTAGGACTGTAGCTTGGGAAACTGTAGAAAATGAAATTGGGATTTGTACATGGACTTTTAGTTCTATGAGAAGCTCAAGAAGAAGGCAGAAAGTATGGTCTATGCAAAAGAGAGGAAGAGTGTAAGAGCAGTGGTACAAAGGACAGTCAAGATGATTAAAAAAAAAACCAAAAACACCAAACAGGGTGGGTATCATGATGAACATCATCAGCGCACAGGCTTCATGGAAGGGTAAGCCGGCACAACTCCCCCGAATGTAACGCTAGAACATGTACCACGACATTGTCAGGGAGAGTTGATGTTTTATCATTTGACCTTCCCAGGATCCTTCTGAGGACCAGGGAGATTGGCAAGTAAAAAGGAAATAACACAAAGTTATAGAAAATACAAAGTACTTCGGAATAGATTTAAGAAGATATGCATAAAATCTGTGTACACACAAAATATTGAAAAGAGAAGTTTTAAAAAGCTATACAAATGGATGAACACATATATTCTGTTCATGGATTGAAAAATAAGTGAATAAAATATATACTATGTTCATTGATTGGAAACTATAACTTGAGTAAGATGACATTCCTCTACAAATGACCTATAGATTCAATGAAATCTCTGTATAAAAACCAAGAAGGTTGCACCTGTAATGGACCTCGATAAGCCAACATATGACAACAGAGAAGTATTTCCCTACTTGTACAGGGCTATTCTCCCAGACAAATTTTTGTCAGCTCAGCTGTGTCTGCTTACATAATTGGAAAACTTCCTTTGCAGAAGAAAAGATGGGGAGTCATGGGACCCTCAGCCAAGTATCCATCCACTCCTCCCAGCCAGTTAGTTGTATGAAATTTTGTCCTAATTATACATGGGCTCAAGGAGAGGCCAGAGTATATAGGTGGAGAGGGATGAGGAGAGGGGGCCCATCCACATAGCCATGGGAGAGTAATCCTCCTGTGTTAAGTTCACCCATACTCCTACCTATAGCCATTCACCTCTGCTCTGTAAGGAAGTCTAATAAACTCCCTGGATTCCTGAAGTGAACTTTGGTGAAATTGTGCTGCTGTTTGTTGTTGGAACACTAAGCATAGGAATAGACATTTTTATGTCTCCTACAAGGAAGGAATTTTAGCAATGTTACCTGACTTTAAGGTTTGCAATAACCCACAACATGAAGGCCTTCTCTTTAGATCTCCATAGTTCTGGAGTCAGCAGACTGGCACCAAGCCCAGCTTGTGGAGTAGGTGCAAAGATGGACATCAAAGTTATAACTGGGAGTTCAGGAACAAATGCACACCCAGACTTGATTACATCTATTCATAAGTAGTTTGGGTTTTCTGTGACTCTGTATGTCATTCTTAATTTATTCTCCAATTCTGTCCTCCTAGTTCCTGTCCTTCTCTCTGCCATTACCTTATTCTCTGTTAGAGACCTGGTCACCTATACTATTTTGTCTTTTGATAACCTTTGTTAAAGGTCATGATCAATTGACAAAGATGCCACCAGCAGTTAACTAGGGGATGTGTAGTCTTTTAGATGTTACTAAAATATCCACCTGTTTATAATGAACAATTAAGTAAGCCTCGACTTTAGCATTTAAAAAAATCACACTGGTCAAGTCAGAGAACATTGATTTGTTTCAAATGAAGAAACACAGATCATAATATTTTACAATATTTTATGTTATAACTCACCCCCCCCATTATACTGAAATTTTACTTTTAAAAAAGTTAGACACTATGCAGTCAAAGCTTTATGTATCAATTATGAATTAAAATATGTTGGGCAAGGTGGAATCTTTATAGAATTAGCTGAAAATAGGGACAGACACTTACTTAACTAATAAAATATGAAACTGGATGTATGCGGAGTGCTGACAGCAGGGGATGGCTCCATTGTTAATTATCAGTCTTTTCTTTAATTGTAGAAACATTCTCCTACAGTGAAACTTTGATTTTTATAATTAGAATTCAACCATCACTTTGTGAAATTGCTAAAGAAGAAAATTGGATGAGACAGTAGAGAAAGGTATTGGATTCTTTGTGCCCTTGCTAGTTCAAAGAGGTGTTATTGCATCTGTTTGCCACTTC
>NW_022196903.1:92067490-92070257 GCF_008632895.1 Mastomys coucha
TTTTTTGGTTCATTTTGTCGGTTTCTTTTGGATGGCAGAACCCTTTATCCTGTGTGGCCCTTCCCTATGCCTAATCTTTTTCATACTTCTTCTGGTGCTGTTTTGGGAAGTTGTGAAACCTTTAAGAAGTTGGGCCTGTCCTGGAAGTCGGTCATTAGAATGGACCTCGGAAGCTTCTACAGATTGCCTAGACATGGCCTTTCTGCTCAAGGTCTCTGCCATGATAAGAAGCCTTTTGAGGTTCCCATCGTTATGCCACAACCCAGAGATTAAAATGGCCTGGGCACTAGAATGATAGTCCTTGTTTTCTTTGTCTTGGGAGTCATAATCCTGTTTCTTATCATTCAATGTCATTTTAGATTGATATGTCCAGTTTAGGAGTTGTTAAGTGGTAGCAAGATGACAGTCTCTCTTGCTCATAACTGGAATTACTGAGTTTACCATGAACTCCTGTTTTTTTTTGTTTGTTTGTTTATTTTTTTAAGATTTATTTATTTATTTACTTATTTATATTCACACAAGTACACTATCGCTGATTTCAGATGCACCAGAAGAGGGCGTCAGATCTTATTATGGATGGTTTTGAGCCACCATGTGGTTGCTGGGATTTGAACTCAGGACCTTCAGAAGAGCAGCCAGTGCTCTTACCCGCAGTCAGTGCTCCTACCCGCTGAGCCATCTCACCAGCCCAGTTTGTTTGTTTATTTTGGTGTTTTGTTTTGTAGTTTGTAAAAGATATTGTGGTTACCATTATCACTCTTTGTCTTATAGTTTTTGCAAAGAGTACTAGTTATGGATAATTAATATGTAAATATTTCAAATGTAGCATAGAAGTTGCATTTTCCCTCTTGTTGTCTAAGAAATAATGGTAATGGCCATGAGTTGAACATCTCTCAATCATCTTGACCATTGGTTCACCTTGTTGGCATTGGCTGTCTACCTGTGGAGTTTAGATACATTTCCACAGTGTAGGACTTCACTTTCATGTATGAAAGTGTGCACTTGTATTAATCTTATAAGGGTGGTCACTGAATTGGTGCCTGACTATAGATTACCAGTTTTCTAATTTCCAGAGCAAGCACCACAAGAATGTGCCCTAATCTACACAGCCAACATCCTTACCCTGCCCCACCCCCAGTAGGAGTCATACTGAAGCTGTCTGCTCAGCCTGGATTGGAAGATGGTATAAGTGAAGTAAACCAAATTGTTTTATTATGTGATCACAAATTAATTTTCTGAATATGGTTCATGGATGAAATTTCTAACTCTCTTAGGAGTCAGGGTTAAGCTTTTAAGAACAGATGCTCAGAAACATCTATTCCTAGAGTCATGTAGTTGGACACTGGGGAAGAGGAGGTAGCTTCACTTTATCTATTTTTTGGTTCAGGTAATGGGACTATCTTAGTAATTTTCTGTAACAGGAACACTTGACACTGTATAATTTATAAAGGAGATGACTCTATTTTGCCTCATGATTTTGGTAATTCAAGAGTATTTTATAAGCACCTGCCTGGGGTTTGATGAGGGCCTAATGGAGTGAAATGGATGAATAAAATAGGAGAATATAGATGAGATGAAACTTTGATATATCCTTGCTTCTTACCAATTGGTTGTTACAGTAACCAATGCAGCCCTGAAAGAAAGAATACATGTCTATTCTATAGCGCATTCATCTATTGATAAAAGCTCTCATCTGTAATCAAATTTCATTAGGCCCTGCACCCCCAACATTGATACACCAATGAGGTAAGACTTAGAGGTTCTGTAAGGACAAACCATGTGACTTAGAGTTACTATTTTTGCAATGAAACACCATGTAAAAACAGAAAGTTGGCAAGAAAAGGGATTATTTGGCTTACATTTCTATATACTGTTCATCAGTAAAGGAATTCAGGACAGGAACTCAAACAAGGCAGAAGCCTGGAGTATGGAACTGTTGCAGTAGCCATGGAGGATGCTGGCTGTAGCTTGTTCTCCATGGCTTGTCCAGTCTGCTTTCTTATAGAACTCAAGACTATAAGCTTAGGGATGGCACCACCCACAATGATCTGGGCCCTCCCACATCAATCACTAATAAAGATAATTCCCTATAGCTGGATCTTATGGAACCATCTTCTTGAGTTTCCCTCCTCTTAGATAACCCTAACTTGTGTCAACTTGACCTAAGGCTAACTAGCTTTATAGCTGCCTAGGGAGATGGTTCAGAAGCAGTAGGGCTTGGATGTGTGATTTTGCTGAGGGAAGCTGTTAGTTCACTGGGCTAGAGATGACAGTAATCTGCATGTAGACCAGGGTCTTGGACAATACAGTTTACTTAGGGATATATGGTAGTGGCGACCCTGGGACCTACCTTCTGCAGTTATGGTGAGGTTCATATGAGGCAATACATATGGAATGGAAACAAGGTTCATACAAACACAGTGCCTCCATCTCGTGGGTGCATTAGAAATGGTGATATTTTATTCTGTATCAGAGATGATACTCCCAGAAGGACATGAAAGAAAATCTATTGACTTCATTTATGTACTAACTGATCCACAGATAGCTAAACCATTTTCCTGTCTCTGAACTGCTTTATTTTAGGAAGGGTATCATGAAGATATGCTACTTATTAACATAGGAAAACACGACACAGGTACTTCCTTAACATCCTCCTATATCTAATGACAACAACCAGTGGCTAAGAGATGTCATTCATCATGTCCTTTGGGCATTACCAAGTAAATAGGGATATCAAAGAGAGAGAGAGAGAGAGAGACAGAGAGAG
>NW_022196903.1:92070267-92076329 GCF_008632895.1 Mastomys coucha
GACAGACAGAGACAGAGAGAGACAGAGAGAAACAGAGAGAGGCAGAGACAGAGACAGAGAGACAGAGACAGAGAGACAGAGAGAGAGAGAGACAGAGAGAGAGTGTGTGTGAAGAACATCAGAGATAGGTGACTGTGTAAAGTGCTTGCTGTACCTACATGAGGACCAGAGTTTAGATCATCAGCACCCATATAAAACCTGGATATGGCAGCATGTGTCTGTAATTCCTGCAACTGGGGGTGGGATGCTGAGAGAGGCATGTCCCAGTGGCTTACTGTCCAGTCGGCATAACAGAAAGTGAGCTCCAGGTTTTGTGAGAAATCCTATCTCAACAAATACGGTGGACAGATCCAGAGAAAGACAAATGATGGCAATCTCTGGCCTCTACATACAGAGATAAGCACTCTGTGTATATATGCATGCTTTCCTTGCCTATGTGTACATATATGTAGTCACATACATAAAAGCATATGCACAGAGGTAAGCATATCTGTGCAATATATCCAGATAGGATATAAAGTCTTTTTGGCTTCTTTTGAGCCAAAACTTTACTAAACAATTGCCTCTTAACTTCATTTGATTGTTTATCTTGGTCTTCAGGCTAGTAGCTTTAAAATACAGTGTCGTTTTATTAGAAACCACTTATAAACATTTCTCTCTCTGTAGTAAAAACATTTTTAGCTACACATTTTATGTATTTACTAGATGTACTATTATTATTCATATTTGTTTATATATAATTTCAAATTTTAACTTCTACAGATAAGTTATATTTGATTATAGTTTTTATTTAAATAAACATTTTATGATAAATGAGATTATTTTGCTTTCCTGTATACCAAGAGAGACAGCTTTTAATTTATAAATATGTTTGTTTAATTTTTGAAACATGAATTAGCTTGGAAGCAAATCCGTGATATCCACACAGATGGTAGTAGGTGCAGAGAAGAATTGGGCAAAGCAGAAAGAGAGAATTGTTTCAAGGATGCATGCTCACCAGAGGCAAGACTTAGCATTGGGATAAGACAAAGGTAAAGAGCCTGAGGAATCCTCCAGTTTTGATATATGAGCATGAATCCTGCCAATGCCCACATCTCATAGTTTCCTATACTCACTCTCAAGAATGACTGTTACAGTTGGGCATGACGGTACATGCCTGAAATGGCAGGAGGCAAGGGGGTTATTACGAGTTCCACACCAATCTGGTCTTCATGGCAAGTTCCAGCCAGTATAAAGCCATATAGAGGAACTCTGACTTAACCCTTCTAAAATGAGTGACCAGTTCCAATTCCCTTCTAAGCAATGATACGACAATGGATTAAGTTAGAACACTAGCCTTAAGGGATAAAAATGCTGTCACTATGATAAAAGCGAAGGGGGCTGGAATGACAAACTTCCCCTTTAATACGTTTTTCTCTGATAATTTATGCAAACATGTTATATATAACCCCCACCACAGACACTTTCCTAGATAGCAAATGGAGGAGGCTTCTTTCCTATCAAACAGAAGGAAAAGCAGGAACAGGAAGAGAGGGATCTTGCTATGGTTAAGCTATTTCTAAATTAACATAGTCTAGGAATTAAGTTTCGTAAAAGCCAAATTTTACAGAATTGTGGAGTCTATTCCCATGTTTCCGTGCATGTCTCTCTTTGCCTACCTACTTTCTCTGACTCTGTGTCTCTCAGTCTCTCTCTCTCTCTCTCTCTCTCTTGCACAGGGCATGAAAAGACCTGGGGTGCAGTGAATGGGAGAGCTCTGGCTTCTTTAGTGAGTTCTTGGGTTTGATCCCCAGTCACAGTGCAATAAAAAGCTCTAGGTTCATGGAAAGGAGCCAATGTGAGAACAACCTTCTGACTGGCCTTATTAGAAGATGGACCCTGACTGGGGAACACAGGCCTTCAGGTCCAATGAGGAGTTTAATTAGGAGTGATAACTGCCATTTATAGCATGGGGTAAAGGGAGGGAGATGATTAGTGGGACTGATCTTTTAAATCTTTCAAAGATGGTTTCTGACATTCTAGATCCTTAGTGAGGTGACGAGAAGTTCCACAGCATGTGCTTTAGCTATCATGCAAGAGACATGTAGATGTGCGATAGGTAGGACCGTGAACTTATCTTACACTTGTGGCCTGGAGAGGCTGGGCTTGCTTCTCCTGCATCCACCCCCAAAAGTCATGACAGTAATAAATATGTAGACCTCAGACACAAATCCAAAGAAAACTGAAAAATTGCTTCTCTTAAGTAAAAGACACCAACATAAGTATACAATAACAATAACAAAACCCTTTAAAAATTATCCTAAGACAAAGATAATAAAGAGAATTAGGTTAAAGAAGAAATTAAAGACTCAGATCAAAGTACAATGATAATAAACCCATGAGTTTATTTTTCCTTTGAGAAGGAGGGAACCAAGAATGCCGACAGAACTCAGAACCTAATAATGCAAATCATAGAATTAAGCACATAAATGAGAAATTTTAGAGTATCTTTCAATTTAGGATATTTATGTAAATGGAGTAGAGTAGGTAGACCAGAGACTGTTTTGAGGTCTCAATGGCCAGTTATTTTAGAGATGGGGTCCTTGCAAACTCCAGCAAATTCAAGCCCGTTACTAAATATCTCACAGTATTGGAAATAAACAAGAACAGTTTCCAAACAATTATGTCAAGAATATGTAACCTTGCTCCCTGAACTAATATTTCATTAGAGAAAATGGACAGAAAGAAAAACACAGGCCAGCCCCCACGGAACTGTGGGATCTGTTTGGAGGGTTGGTTTGTGCTGAGTTCACTTGCTGAGTGGTGGCTGCTGTACTGAAAGCCCTGCTAAGTGGAGTTACTGAAACTTTCTATCCTATACATGGGCTCATCCCATTCCTTCTTGTCCAGGGCTGGCAGAAGTTGAGCTCAAATGTCAGAGCTTTACCCTGATTTCTCTTTGGACACTCTTGAGTAAATGACCTGAAGAAATGGTTTTCTAGTATGTTAAAAAAAAACTTTACTACTAAAATAATGCCATAGCTCATTTGGGAAAACCTGGGAGTCATTCACTTCTTGTGGCTACTCATCCCTGGGGTGGTGGACGGTTTGCCAGCTAAGTAGGACTGATTCTGGGCAGCCATGCAAGGACCTTGGTTGAAACCAGACAAACTACAGGGTGTTATTTGTGGCAAAGCGGAAGTGTGGCTCATCCTATTCAGCTAGCATTCACATCTTGCCTCATTCAGGAGGCAGGCTGACTCTCATCAGAGGGTGATTTTTTTTCAAAGTGAGCCCCTATGGAATAGCTCTGAAATTTGTCCGCTTGGAAACAATAATTAGGGTGTTATGAGTCCAGGAGAAGGTGTGGGCTCCCCTGGAGCTGGAATTACATGTGGTTTGACCCATTATGGGTCCTGGAAACTGGACCTGGGACCACTGCAAGGATAACAAGTCTGTCTGGCTTCTGCTCAGGATCACGGTTTGTGATTTGTCTACAGTGTGGAGTTTATTTCTTTATCTCACTGAGGAATATAGTCTATTTTATGAATAAATCATAATTTGTTTATCCATTCTTCTCAGGGAGATGAGATTTCCTGGCTCTAGCTAACAAGAATAAAGCTGGCCTGGACACAGCTTACATGTTCTTATGTGGACACATGTCTGCATTTGAATTTCTGGACTGAATAGTAAGTGTATGTTTAACTTTATAACTAACAATAAACCTTGTAGCAAATTTTGAAATTTGACCCTAGATAGATAGATAGATAGATAGATAGATAGATAGATAGATAGACAGACAGACAGATAGATAGGCAGACAGACAGACAGATAGGTAGGTAGATAATGTGTTGCCAGAATATACAGATTGTCCCCTCTAATTTTACTGGCATAAATGCTTTGATAACCTCTCCAACTGGAGAATAAGAATGAGTATTTCCAGTGTCACTGAGTTACAAAGTTTTCTCTAGACCATAAAAAGGAAAGGAAAGGAGATCAGAGAAAATCAACAAAAGGGGAGAAAACAAGGGAAGATAGGAGCCAGGACTATTCTGCAAAACTTCTCTGAAGAATCATTCAGCTGCTTCATGCTGTGTGTTTAGCACTGTAGTAGCCATTGTCCAGCTCAAACACTACCCTCCCTCCATCCCTTGACCCCCAGGTATTCACCTCAGCACCCTACCTATTTGTTGCTAAAGGAATCTAGCCAATGACTTAAGACCGTCTATGCAGAGATGAACACAGTCCTGAACTGACTGCCACAGCTAAGACCCGCCTGTGATCAGTGAGGCTGGGGAGACTTGCCCAGGATTTCATGCAGATGGGAATGTTTGTCTCTAGAGACTGAATAACAAGTGCACTAAGCCTGGCTAGTTCATTAAAACTGACTTGACTCAACCAATTCTCGGAAGATGCTCTTAAGAAAATACCTGTTTATATAGTACTTAGCGCCTCTTCTTTTTCCTTAAAGATGAGATGCTAAGACCCTTAATCCAGAAGAAAGTCTTAAAAGCTCCAGGATGAGATCACAGAATTGTCTCTCTCCAGGAGTACTTTGGGATCATTGCCATCACCCGGGAGATGGTCCAGAAAAATCCTCCCTAAACCAGTAAAATCCAGATAATGCAGTAATATCCCCTAATTGGGAAAAGGTCAATCCTGGTGAAAAGTCTGAGTTATGAGGCCATCTCGAAAGAAAGACGTGGTTCTTATTTTTGGCTTATAATGGTGTTTTGATTGCTTCAGAGGAGAAATAGCCAAGACACAGATGTGCTTGGCCCATGTGTGTTACCACTCCTCAGAGGCTATGCCAGCTGCAGGCATTACTAATCAACCAGGATATTTTTTTTTTTAAAGAGTAGCCCTTTCTGACTTCTTTAGTACTTAAATGCACACTGCCATTTAAAATTTGCCTTTTGATTTGAAACTTTGTGGCCATTCATAAAGTGATGATATAAATCACAGTGAAAGACACCTGTTCAGAATGTGTAAACATTTATGCACATGTAAGTAAAAACAGTCAAGTGGACTATGGAACACTTATTTGAGGGTAAAGAGGCAGAGAGAGATGGAGGGAGAGTGAAGGAGCGAAGGAGATGGAGTGGTGGGGGAGAGAGAGGAAGAGAGAGAGGTCTTTTTTAAAAAATTGCATGGAGTTCAGCTAGGCAACTCTGAATGTGATATTTTCTTGCTTTGTAGATAAATTGTCACTTATAAAAGAGAGACAAAATTGAAGTCATCATTCTCAACAAAATAAACTTAACTCCTTTGAACTATGGAGTGAGCAATTGACAAAGATGAGGTCTGATATGTAATTTTTAATGACATTGTTCATCAACTTGGGATCACAAGATACATTTGAAAAGTATTTTATTCTAAATGATTAATGTAAAACCAGCTGAACTTAGTAAAAAGCCTTCAAATTGAATCTGCATTAAGGACTATTATAAATGTTATTAGTTATTGCAAGTGGTATAACTTTCAATCCCCAAACATTCCAACTAATATGCTTTCTATAAACTCTGCATTAGTTCTATTGAGTCTTCCCCCTCTAATTTGGTAGTGTGTGTTCTATGAAAAGGGATAATAAAATCTATTGTCAGTTGATATCATTTTTATGTGGGAAGATGAGAAAATGTCAGTCTTCAGAGTGATATAAGCCTGAAGCTGTGATCTACAACTGCTGCACATCGTTATGGTGACCACGAGTGCCTCATCAGAGTTCACACATGCCTCACGTTAATGGTAAAATGTAATCTTATCAAAAAGCTGCTGTTAATAAACTTTTCTTTATTTTAAAGTCCGATTTCAGGATAAAACTTGATGTTTAAGAAATACAGATCTTGAGATTTCATTGGTTCAGTTTAAGCTCTGGCCTTGCTTCTGCTTGACTTAGGGACCATAGCCATTGACCTGTCCCCATTTCACTTATTTAAGGACAATAAGAAAAGTACTTGTTGACATAGGGTTGTCAAAAAGATGTAATAAACTGATTTTTATTAAGTACTTAAAAAGCTGTCAAATCAGAATGCTGTACGGGAGTTGAAAAATACATATCATTTGAAATGAGGGCTTTCTTTTTT
>NW_022196903.1:92076339-92089040 GCF_008632895.1 Mastomys coucha
CTTGAAAGTCTTTCCTAGTGAATCATTAGATAAATAATTTCTTAGCATCAAATTGTTCCTTAGTTGAGGAAAGTCTTGTTCAGTTGTGTTTGAATGTGAACATCAATGAACACCTCATATACATATGTATTTGAACACTTGGCTCCTGCTCCTGGCAATGGGTTGGAAGGTTTTAGAACTTCAGGGTCCTGCTGGGGAATGTGAGGCACCAGGCCAGGCATAGAGGGTTGACAGTCTGCCCATCTTCTGGCAGCTCTCTGCTTCCTCACTGTGGGTGCCATGTGTCCAGCTACCTTCAGACCCTGACACCATGCCTTCGACACTACTATGAACTAGAATGTTTCTAATTGCGACTGAAATATACCTTCCCCTCCCCCCACCCCCACATAAGTGCTCTTTTGGCACAACAATAAGGAAAGTGACTAATCATATCAAAATGAAGTAAATAAAATTACCCCTTTTTATTTTCTTACAATGGACTTTATTTTAAGAAAAGAAAGGCTTATTTTGGCACAGAATTTGAGGGTACATTCCTCTGTGCATGAAAGGCATGGTGGCAGAGTCCTAAGTTAGCCAAAACCATCTGGTCTCATTGATGCCAGTGTCAGAAAGCAGAGAAAAAGAGGTGTCTGGTGCCTGCTCACCCTATTCTCCGCTCCATCCAGACTCCAATCCATGCAATGGTTCCACCCACAGTTAGGGTATGATTTCTCACCTCAGTTAACTCAAAGAAGAAACTCTCACACAGACATACTCGGAGGCCTGTCTGTTAGATATTTCTAGATTCTTTCAGTTTGATAATAATAATCTTCAACCTTCCCTGGGCAACCACTCTCAGCTATTTTCTCTACCTTTTAAACAATTATTTTTTGACACTTTCATCTGTGTATTCAATGTATTTTGATAGCATTCACTCAGTTACCTTCCTTAGACCTCTGCCTCTCCCAGTGGACCACTTCTTTTACCCCAAATTTCCCCTAATTCATGTAGTATATTTAGTGGCCCATGGATTTAACTACCATCACTTGCATAAACATGCATGTAAAGTTATTCACTGGAACATTGTTAACTAACCACTGGTTATACCACTAAAGAAAATTGCCCCAAACTCCAACAACCATTAGCTATGGATATTTTCTCAAGGAGGCTCCCCTTGTGAGTTGCTCCTTTCTATACTGAACCTTTTAAAAATAAAGGCTTTACTTTTATTTTAATACATTAATTTTTTAATTGTATGTATTTGTGTGGGGCTGGTATTGTGTCCATAAGTACAGAGGCAAGACAAAGGTGTCAGGTTCAAGGGGGCCAGATTTGCTGGTGTTAGAGTTAGGAGTATTTATGAGTTGTCCAACACGGGTGTCTGTAAAGAACTAAACTCCAGTTCTCGGCAAGAACACTTCAATCTTCTAATCACGAGAGTTGTCACTCCAGCCTTGACAATGAACTTAAAAAAAAAACATTTTTGGTTAATATTTTAAATAAAAACACCAAGTATGTATGCCCCGACAGAAATACAACTATGCTTAATTAAATAGTAACATAATAAAACGGTTTATGGAATGAATTTCATTGTTGGTTTTGATCCTATCTATTTTAGACAGCATTTCAATATCTGGATTAATGTTTAATATATGATGAGTGTTCAGTAGATACTTGTTCAATGAGCATTTCTTGGTTTTAATATAATTTTTCACTTAAAAATTTTGAAAATATTTTAAGGTATCAAATATCATTTTTCTAATATCATGTGTCATCTCTTTAAGTGCTTGAATAACATTCAATGAATATGTTTTCTGTACACATTTCCCAATCTTTGGATAGTAATATTAGTTAGCTATATTATCTTCCTATTATAAATAAACATTGTGACAAGTCCGCACAGTAAATCCTTTGCACATACCTCTGATTATTTTCTTAGGATCATGTCTAGATGTGCCTGGTCACTGAATTATATGGGATTTCAAGGATTATAATTCATCTACTATTGTTGAATCAATATTTACCAAATAATCTAATCTGTGCTCCATGCTAGACAGCTGTCTGAGGATGTCATGGGAAATAAAGTAGATAGGGTTCTGGCCCCATGGTTTTTAATAATAATCTAATGCAGATGTTGGAAAGCTGTGGCTCATGGGCCAAGTACAGCTTAGTGCGTTGTTTTCTTAGATCAAATTTTGCCAGTGCACAGGCATGCTTCTTATGTATTGTCTGTGTCCTTATATTGTAAGGCAGAGTTGGAACAGAGGCCAGAGGCCCTGCAGGGCTAAAAATATTTACTATCTGGCCAATTTCAGGAAAAACAACGACCAACCCCTTGGTTTGATAGCTTATAATTTCACCTAATTACATTACAGTCCTTATAGGTGTCTTCAAGGACAGACTCTCACATCAACAGCTAGGTTTTACTACCTTTATTCTTCTGATTCTCCAGAACCCTCTTTCAAACAAGTCCTTTTTAGTGTGGAATGCTTGAACAACCACATTGGAAACTAATAGAATCAGTTATTGCCATTTATTTTCAGTGAGTCATCACAACGCTGGCTGAACCCACATCAGTTTATCAAAGTTTCCTTAGTTTTTCCAACAGATTGAAGGAGCTTAGAACCCATACAGCAGCTCGAACCTTCAGCTTCCTGGAGATAAAATTCCCCAAACTGCTGGAATTATTGAAATTGATACTATATCATTTTACATATGAAATTCATCTTGTTTATTCTGAAACTCACCAACACGACTTTAATGACTTTTGTAAATGGAAATATCTGTTATTTGACTTTTTTCCCCAGCGCCTGCTTCACATGGGCGCACTAATGATTATTTGTCAAAGTCCCACTGTTTGCTTACAAGGTACCGAGGCTTTTTAGACACTAATGACGGCTCTTGATTCACTTGATAATATTTAGAATAAGCCGTAAAAGCTGATCTTTGAACGAACAGACTGCTTTTATTGGCTTTTAGTGCTATTACTGCTGTCATAAGTGGAAAATTGGCCTAATGCAAGCAGTACTGCTGTGTCACACTGCAATACTGCAGCCTGCTTTATGGCTTGTTTCTCCTAATGAAAGGATGGCCATGGACAGGGAGAGTTCAGTAGCCCTTAAGCTGTGGGGTATAATGTCCACTGAGGTCTGTGGTTCACCTAAGAGGCAGGGACTGATCTGCTTAAAGGAGCACAGAGTTTATTGAACATCACGGCCCTATGTACACTTGATCTAGAAATGCTTACTGAGTCCTAGCAAGTTCCTAGAGCAGAGAATGAAAGGCTGAGGCAGGTTTGATTAAGATGGATAGACGTGTCCATAGATCTATCAGTCTATGTCTATGTCTTAGTACTCCCTTTGAGTTGTACTTTTTGAGGCATTATGTATGTGTAATTAAGCATGGAAGTCTTGAGCCTATAGCGTGAATGCTTTTTCTTTTTAAAATTATACTTACTATTTATTTGTGTGTGTGCATGTATGCAGGACTGAGTATAACTTTTAGGAGTTGTTTTTTCTACTTCTACTATGTAGGTCCTGGATATTGTACTCAGGTTCTAAGCCTTGGCAGCGGTTGACTTTACCCATTGAGACATGGTAAGCCCCAACATGACTTCATTTTATATATGTATTTATTTATATAACCACCAACCATTAAGTTGCAAGGGAGATGCAAGAGAGACTGTGTGAGGGGGGACTAGGAAAAGAGGGGGGCTGAGATTGGGATGTAAAGTGAATGAATGAATAAATAAATGGAAAAAAGATACAAAACGTTTCAGAATCCTTGACGCTCCATCATGCCACCTCCAGTCATCATCACTGCCTCATGAATATCTTATTGCTAGTATTATTAATTTCCTCTCTTCTCCCTACAGTTGACACTATACACTTTCATGCCTGATTCCATTTTTTCAGAACCCAGGCTTTTGTTAAATCCATATTTCACTATTTGTATTGCTTTATAATATTCCACTGCAGAACTACAAATCACCCATTCTGTTGTGAAAGGGCATACAGTCAATTCTCCACAGTTGTCTATGGCAAATCATGCTGATGTGAGCATTCTTACATATGTGTTTTTATGCATATACATATTTCTGTTGGAGATAAACCTGGGTAGAATTGATGGGTTATGAACGGCCAGAATTTTAGCAATAGGTTGATTGTATCTGGGCATTTTCTCAGAGGTTCTAAGTTTAATATCCACCAACAGAGTGTGTGAATGACAGTTAGCATTTAATGTTAGCAGAGCCCAGTACTCTACATTGTACAATCACTCTAACAGAGTTCAGTATCTTTACAAGCTACATGCACATAAAATCCAGGAAAATACAGCTGGCTTTTGAATGTTCTTTCTATGTCTATTCCAACTCACAATATGAAACTCTTTGCCCTAGGGGGTGATAGGAGACTAGAGGTTGGAATTAGTGCTAAGTTGACATTGTGCCACTACCAATTAATAACAAAGTGGCCTAAATAGAACCAGTTATGTTTTCCACTCCTCTCTTCTGTCAAGCAGAACAAAACATCTCCACTGGTAGGGTTATCGTGAACACAAATAGACTACAGTGTGCGTGGTTCCACAAACCAGGAAAGCCAAGTTTGAGAAGATTGTCTCCATAGAGGCAACCAACACATCACATTCAGCCTGTCCAGCCTTTCCCTCTTTAATGTCCTCTTGTGGCCTAAACTAGACTCCTAAATGACGCTCTAGATTCTTTCCTCTGTTTCACTAGCCCTATGGGATACCGACAATAAGCACCACTGTGTATTTACATTTAAATATGCAAATATTGCAGGCAATGCTTTATACTTAGCATTCGATAGGCAACCTACTGAAGAGTTTATTATTACTTTTTGCAGATGGTACAATATCAAGATTCCAGATAATCAAACAAATCAGTCTTGGTGATTTAAAGATCATATAGGAGAACAAAGATTTAAACCCAAATCTGATGCCCACTAAATGGTCTTCAGGCTTGCACATCAGTCTAGTTTGAGAGTTCTCCAGATTCACTGCAGCTCCCTGAATCACTCCATCTCCACTCCCATGTCACACATCAACTTTCAGTGCCCTTTCTTATTCTTGAGTATTGTTGTTGAAGAAGACATCTGTCTGCCATCCCCCTTTGCTTATTCGCTTGGTGAACTTCCATCATTTAGAATCAAAGCCAGAGACTCAGATCTATGGGGAGACTTTTTCAAGTCCTGTTTTCCCCAAGTAGCACTTCCATTTCTATATTTGCCAATGATCTGGGATGTCAGGTTTTCCTGAGTAGCTGCTGGGAGCTGAATAATATGACCATTCAAATAAATCCTACACTTTTTTCACTTTCTGTATAATGGGGTATAGTGTCTCCTTGTGTATTTTCATATGAGTACCATCATCTATACAATTACATCTGCCAATATGTGTTTCTGAGCCACACTCGATCTTTCATTTTGCATAATGCTGTCCAACTAAGTGTGATGTCACTCTGTGTGTATGTTCTTTTTCCTCTTTCATTATGTTTGCTTCTTAGGGTAGCTGCAACAAACTACTGCCCTAGTGGCTTAAGACACAAGGATTTCCTCTCAGGAAGCCAGCTGTCTTAGAGTGAAAATTATGATTCCGTCAAATCTATATCCCTTCCAGAGCTCTAGAGCTGGATTCATTTCTTGCCTATTCTAGCTGCTGACACGTGGACTATGATAGCTTCATTTCAAGCTCCATCATTGTGGTTGCATCTCCTGTAGGTGGCATGAACTCTCTTGTATACTATCTCTCTCCCCTTCCTCTTCCCAATCTCTATCACATTCTTTTTCAGAGATGTGTCTCTTTGTGTGGCTGTGGCCTGTCTTGAACTCTCGGGTGTAAGTGATCCTCCTCCTTGGCCTTCCGAGAAGCTCAGAGCCAGGTGTACCAAGCTGCCACAACTTGAGATAATCTTGCCATCAAAATAGTAATACCACGCTAATGTCCCTTTCACATACATTTTTCCATTTACTGTTTTCATGAGTTAGAATGGGATTGCTCAAGCTATTATTTAGCCTGAAAATATTTACCTTACTTCTATTCTTTCAACATCTGCTATGGTTAGAATCTATAGTTTCCAGACCTTGGCTCTGTTTTGAAAGTAATGGAACCTTAAGGAGGTGGAGCCTGGCTGGTAGAAGTAGGTAACTCATTTACTGTGCCGTTGAAGGTTATATTCCTTGCTGGATCTACCCAGGTTTCCTGGTTCCTATCCACAGCATGCAGACTAACATTTCAATGGCTAAAGGCAAACCACAAGTACTGCCTTGCCTCTTCTGACAGCATTCACTGAAGAAATGAAGAATTCATTTCTGCAATTGTGAGTGAAAGCAAGCCTTTCTTCCCTTAAGTCATTTCTGTCAGGCATACCAATGTAGGGGAAGGGGAGAACATGATAAATACTGAAAATACTAGTAAGTCTTAGAATCAGCACTGTGATAATGCTGACCTTGTAGAGTTTCAGAACTGGTTGGTGGGAAGGGTGCGTGGGAGTTTGGAGACACAGACTAAGGAAGCCCTAGAACGCGTAAACTGAATTCAACAATTGACTCGGGTAGTAGTTCAGAGGATGAGAACGACGATAAAAACACAAACAGTAATGACAATGGCCATGAGATTTCAAATTGAAAAAAATACCAAAAGACTCTAAAAGGGGGAGGGTATATTTTTGAAGATGTCCTGAAGACTTAAACGGACCTAGATTTCAAAGGAATGGCTTAATTTATTTGGCAAATACATTAAAACACTCAGGCTATGGAAAGGTTATTGCTCCATATTTTTAGCCAGTTGTGTAGAAAAAAACATGAGTAAAAATTTTTGCCAAGTGGTTTGAAAACTGAAATTTGAAATTCAGGCCAGAAAAGGAGCCTGAAAGTATTTAACATGAACAAAATACATTTTGCCAAAGTGCTGGTAGTTTGTTTTTTTTTAAATGAGTGTCATGAATATTGCCTTTGCTCTTGGTCACCCTCCAGAACTGGGACCGAAGACCCTGTTGCTGAAGACCTGTGTACAGTCATAAGAGATAGAGACAGCGAGCTGGCACTGAGCTGGGCATCTCTTCCTTACTGACTAGCTTTCATAACACTGGAAGTTTCTATTCATGATACCTAGGGAAAAAGTAAACAGCATTTTTACCTAGCCATGAACTCTGGGAGCAACAAGAATACTAGTTTGGCAAGATATACCCACAGGTGCAATAGTGGCACAAATGTTATTGGAGTAACCAACCACATTCTCCTTGGGTTTCAAGCCTACTTACTCCAGAAGAGAATACTCATTATATCATTATACCATTATATCATCTTATCATGCCAATAATTGAGCTACAAACCCCCAGTTTACTAGATCATATGCCTTCATAAAAAACCCTATTATTATTCTTTTGTTTTGTTTTATTTTGCTTTGTTTTGTTTTGTTTGTTTGAGACAGGGTTTCTCTGTGTAGCCCTGGCTATCCTGGCCTTGAACTCAGAAATCTGCCTGCCTCTGCCTCCCAAGTGCTGGGATTAAAGGCACAGGCCACCACTGTCCAGCTAATGCTATTCTTCTTAAAGGACATTGTATTATGCTGCCCCAACTTTTTATCTTGGGTATTAATATATCTCTCAACCATTATCAAAGAAACTTTTTTCAAACAGTAAAAAACTGGCAAATATGCAGAAAATAAGACAGTAGGAGTCTCAGCTCGATGTAGAACAGTTATATCATACTGCTTTCCCTCTCACAGCTCAATTATTATAGACTGAAGGGTAGAAAAATTGTAAGGGCCAGATAGAGCCAGGTAGTGATATCTTAAGTGAAATGGCATTTATTAAAAATGAAAAGGATGTTGTACACAAGAATCCACAGTGTCTGTGGCTCTGCCCATAAGATCTGTGCAATATCAAGCCATCCAAAAATCCCAGCATGGATGTGGGAGAGGATCTGGAACTCTCAAGCCTAGGTCATGGGCTATGAACAATAAATGGATACTGGGAGAGGAGGTATCAGTTTTCTTCAGGGATGCAGACCCAAGGAGACTGAGCATGCTCCAGTAGATAATCCTATATTCATGTTCATAAATGAACTCAGTGGGTAAAATAAATAACATAGGAAACTCGGAGAGGAAAGTGGTCCGGGGATAGAGGAGGAATTAGAAGAGAGTGAATGGGGAATGGAGTTGATCATAGTATCTTATATGCATATATGTAACTCTCAATTAAAGCAAATGCATAATAAAATAGTACCATGAAAATGAAACCATTTACTTTGCTTGTGACTAATTGAAAGACTTTTTGGGAGTGATCTTTTGGGATCTATCAAAAGTCCCAAGGGATGAAAATTCATCCTAAATGCTTTAATTTGAAATGAGGGTACCTGAATAAAGACTACCTGAAAAGAGACTCCAGAATCCTCTGCTAGAAAAGGCTGTGTAGGGAAGCCTTTTGCTCTGGCTTTAGCCACCTAAGAGTGCAGTAGCTGCTGCAGCCATGAGGGGAGGTGGCAGGGGGCGGGGAGACAGCTGCTTCCCAAGATAGATACAATTCTTTGCATTGTCCATATGACCTTGAATTTGCAGGCATCCTGAATTCAACAGTTATTGGGGCACAGGGGTTTTGTACAAAAGTTCAGAGAATGTGTTGTGAAGTCAAAATTTTTGCAGGGAGAAATGCACGAAGTTCTACATGTGAATTCTAAGTGACAGTAAAGATCCCAGGTTGAAGATGCCAGCAAATCGAGTCATATCTTGGGAAAGCTTAAGGTGCCAAATGGGGTTAATAGGAGAAAGGCTACACACATTACAAATGTCAGGGCTGTGAGGACAGGTTAGCAAGCCCATTGCACAACCTGTCATGATATCTAGTCTTTGAGATTCTGGGCGTACATCTCCTGGAGCTCATGTTTGCCCTAAATTGGTGCACTATTCATTCGCTATGCCCCATCCTTCCTTTTGCAGTGGAAATGCTTTTCTTACATTGTATATTGGAGTTATGTAACCGGATTTTTGAAATTACAGACCTACAGCTAAGAGTTTTCTTGGAGTATCAGTAGAGACTTTGGGGACTTTGATGTTGAAATAATGGGAGGTGACTAGAAGTCTTTGAAGGCCAGAGGTTGAATGTTATGAGTCGAAATGTTTCCCACAGGCTCATATTTTGAATATTTGGTCTCCAACATATGACACATTTTATTAAGGTTGAGGAGTCTTTAGTAAATAGTGTTTAGCTCACAAAGATAGATGCCTGGAGATGGGTCCTTCAAACTGGTATTTACTCTGGTTCTTGCTTGTGTTCTCTGTTTTGACCTGTGTGAATAGCTCCCACCTCACATTCCTATAGACATAGCTGTTCCACACTTCCATGCCTTCCCATATGTGATGGAGTGAAATCTTTATGAAATCCTGATCCAAAATAAATATGCTTTCTCTTAAATTGTTTTGATCCTATTTGAAAAAAGTAGCAGAGGATGGCCAAGTTGGTCATCAATGGGAGGAGAAGCCCTTGGCCCTGTGAAGGTTCCATGCCCCAATGTAGGGGAATGCTAGGGCCAGGAAGCAAGAGAGGGTGGGGTGTTGAGCAGGAGGAGGGAGGAGGGAACAGGTGTTGGTTTCATTTTTGTTTTATTTTATTTTATTTTAATTTTTTTGGAGGGGAACCTGGGAAAGGAGATATTGTAAATAAAGAAAACATCTAATAAAAAAAAGAAAAGAAAAAAGTAACCAATACACTACCCTAAAGAACCAAACTCTCAAATAAGATAAGAGTAGGCTCACCCTTGTCTCAAGCCCTCCTTTCTATATGAGCCAAGCTAAGACACTATCTTTGCCATTATCTGAACTCCATCTATCACTTCAGGCCTGTATTGCTCCTGCTAGAAGGATTTGCTAAAAACCACATCTGATCATGTAATTCATTTCCATAAATTTCTTTAAGGCAACTCCATCACTTTGAAATCCTTGGCTTAAAGGAAGGCATTTAAGGACCTTTTTGATCTTATCCATTCTTTCTCATATTTCATTATCTGACCTTTGTTGGTCTAATACTTATGACCGTAGGCTTGTGAATTAAACCACACTGGCTTGAATGCCGCCTTTGCTATTGACCAGCTCAATATTCTTAGACAGGCCATTTAGTTCTTTGATTCTTGGACCCACCCCTATTTTAAAGATCCTTTTATGGATTGAGATGATAGAATAAACTCACATATATGCAAGTGCTAGGTAGGAACTCAAACAGAAAAACCACATTGCTTCAGTACTGCAAGTCACATAGAAATCTAAATGTCATTAAAACTCCAAGATAGACTTCTATTCTTTAAAGCTCTTTACCAATGTTGCACTTCACCTTTTTCTCATGTTTATTCTTACTGGGCTCTGAAGACAGTTTGAGACACCCCCCAAAACACACACAGTTTCATTGGTGGCTATTATACTCCAAAATACTCATAGAAGTCACTCACCAGGTAGATTTAAAATTCTTCTTTAGCCCTAATTCTCTTTTAGATCTATGATATCTTTAGGTGAATCTTTGGGATGATTCTAATAGGGGTGACCTCATGACTGTACTTTAATGTCCCAGAGCACTATGAATGGTTGATTTTTGGAATGGAAGCTTCTTGAACAGACATGTACAAGTCATACCATCAGATTGCACATAAAATCTGATTTTTTCCCCTCTCATAAAAATCTTCAATTGCTCATGTCATATCTCTCAAAACTTAATGCTTTAAAATCATTTTGTTATACATATACCCCCCATTCTTCCTGAATTAAAATGATAATTTTGTCTTTAGCTGCAAAGCCTTCTGTCAGACCCTGTACTGACCCGGAGTTAGAAGTCTGGCAGCTCCTCCTACTTCATTGGTCTTGAACGCTAAGCACTAAGACTTCATATAGTAGTTGCTATTTTCTATCCTGGAAATCGGACCCTTTTTTCTTTTTGGTCCTTCTTGTATCATAGCCAATTAGAATGGACTTCTTTGCCATTCCTTTTTACCCTTTCTCTTCTTTTCCTCCCTGGCACTATCACCAGACATACTATATGCTTACTCATTTATTAAGTGCCTGCTGTTTCCCATTGTACTATAAATATCATGAGTATTATGTTAATTATTCCCAGGGAAAGCCCAGAACAATGTCTGGAGGATGGAGGTATGCAGTGTTTATAGAATGAATGCCTAATGCCATTCTTCCACCAACATGAAATGGGAAAGAGGAAGTCAAGATGAGTCTTACAGCCATCAGTTGTTCACTGGACCCATCATTTAGGTAAAAAGAAGAACAGAGCATCAAACTAAAGAACCAGTTGCTGTATTTTGGTTTCCAGGCTTCCAGGCTAGTGCATGGGACCCTCAACAGTCTCTACCAATGGCCTTAGACTGACCAGAAAACAAGTTGAATGCATTAATCCAAGCCACACATCAGTGTTATGTATTACTGTGGTAAGGTAGGAGATGACTAGGAGTCCCTCTGTCATTAGGGAAGAAGGCATGGACTTCATGTGTAGAGGTCCAGTGAAAACATTTAGTCAGCTGCTGGGTGACTTGGGTTGTTCTATGTGGGTTTTTTGTTATTGTTGTTGGTAGTGGTGGTGAGGTATGTGCTCATTATTGTATTTGTGGTATATATATGTGTCCATGTGTGAATGTGAATTGTATGTATGAATGCATATGTGTCCATGTGTAAATATGGCTGCCAGAGGTCAACATCTATTGCTATCTACTTTATTTTGAGAGAAAATTTCTCATTGATTCTGAAATTCACTATTTTGCCTAGACTCACCATTTGTCTAAACTGTCTGGCCACTCAATCTAGGGATCTGCCGCTTTCTGCCACTTTAGCACTGGAATTACAGACATGCCCTACCTTACCTGGCTTTTTAGATGCATTCTGAGGACTTGACTGAGCTGCATCCTCAACTTTTTCTGTTTTGATATTCTTTGCCTAGCAGAGAGTAAATACTCATAAGGACTCAATAACTCGGGCCTGAACTGCTGGACATTTTCATTTTTCTTGGATGCCATAGTCTAAAATATAAAGGAAGAACCCTGAAGGGTTTGAACCTTAAATGAGGTAACACTTGCTGTATATTAGCCAGGCCCAGAACAGGACAGGACTACGTTGAAATTCTAGTAGTCCCAGCATCTCCTAAGGTCTGCTATGCCATCTGCAGAGTAGGCTTCCTTTGTCACTCTACTGCCTAGGAGATGCATAGTAACTGGATACATGTTGGATTTGAACTTGTTGTGGCTATTACCATAAAAGCTGATGTCTCAGTGTCTAATTCAGCGAATTTCAAGATAGGATCAGATACTTTGCAGCATAAAAGAGGAAAAAGAATATGTGACTCTTGTTTTCTCAAAAAGAAAAAGGGGAAGACAGCTGTTGGAAAATGTTAACATCTGTGAAATCTGCATGGTGGCTATGCATTTTCAAAAAAAAATTTAAATGTCAAAAAATCGACAGCTACTGTATGTTCTGTTAGTAATCTCTCACAACTATCCACTTCATTTCCATGCTTGATCTCTTGTCTTCCTACCACCAGATAAGAGAGGGTATATTTCATATCTTGGGGTGACAAAGACACTGGCTATTATTGGTTTTGAAGCTTAGATGTGGTGTGTGTGTGTGTGTGTGTGTGTGTGCGTGTGTGTGTGTGTCTGTGTGTGTGTGTGTGCGCGTGTGTGTGTCTGTGTGTGTGTGCGTGTGTGTGTGCTTGTGTGTGTGTG
>NW_022196903.1:92089422-92095013 GCF_008632895.1 Mastomys coucha
CATGTGTGTGTGTCTGTGTGTGTGCTTGTGTGTGTGTGTCTGTGTGTGTGTGTGCGTGTATGTATGTGTGTGTCTGTGTGTGTGTGCATGTGTGTGTGCTTGTGTGTATGGTGTGTGTGGTGTGTGTGTGTGTGTGCGCGCGCATGTGTGTGTGTGTGCGTGTGTGTGTCTGTGTGTGTCTGTGTGTGCATGTGTGTGTGTGCATGTGCGTGTGTGTGTGTGCGTGTGTGTGTGCGCGCGCGTGTGTGTGTGGGGGTGCGTGTGCGTGTGTGCGTGTGGGGGTGCGTGTGTGTGTGTGCGTGTGTGTGCATGTGTGTGTGTGTGCGTGTGCGTGTGCATGCGTGCGCGTGGGGGGGGAGGGGCAGGAGGAAGGGAGGGAGAGGAAGAGAGACTGGCTTTTACTAACAATTACCTCATTCCAAATTTGCATGAAAGAAAGAAGTCATGTTTGTCTCTTGGGAAGTATTTATCTCATTAGAAAGACTTCATGAACTTTGAAGAAACATTCACTGTAATTTTGATAAGGCCAGTATATTTGAATCTGTTAATCCTCATGATCCATTTAGGTAATCCCCCCCCTACAATTTTAGAGTAGAAATTTCACCAATCCAAATTCTTTACTGGAAAGATTTGCATTTGGTTCTTGTTTCCATAAAAACTGCATTAACCTTTCTGAAAACAAAAGCAAAGCCAACAAGGAGGACAAGCTCTTGCCTTTGAAGAACAGCAAACATCAGGAGTCGATGGGATTCCTACAACTGATCCATTCCTGTTTGAAGTCTCACTGACAATGTTACATGGGTTAAACTGAAATCAATGCAGTTCTCCATTACTTGAGCCTTTCAAAGGAAAAGAATAGTCTCGAAACAACTTTTATCATTACAGAGTATTTTCATATGTTTTGATGGCTTACATAAAAAGCTCTGGAGTCGGGGCATCTGTGGCTTAAAACCAGCTCCCCAGATATCCCATATTGATAAGGGGGTAAGTGTATTGTCGCCAGCTCTGCCTTCCATTCTTAGGCGGGTGATAATAGCAGCAGCCACCCTGAAATGCTTTAAACAGCTAAATGAATTGCAACACATAAATTCTTAAGACAAGATTAGGCTAATTGGAAATACTCAGTATATATATGTGTGTGTGTGTGTGTGTGTGTGTGTGTGTGTGTGTGTTATTTTTGCATTAACCATTGCAATACCTTACTAATTTCCATAAGGACTCTGAAGTTGCTGCTCTGGATGATCCAACTTCTACAGGGCTCCAGTCTTGAACTTTTTATTATGTATTATACTTTTTCTATTTCTTCAACCTAACTCTCTCTCTACTGTTAGAGTTTCTGAGACATCTCCTTAGCACTGTGCTGTTGGTGTAAGTGGCCTGGAAGAACAAATGCACTATCCTTGCTCCCCGTGCTACCCTTGGCTCATTTAGGATCTTCTTTATCCTGATGCTTCTGGCACTCTGGCAGTAGACTAGACACAGTTCAAGATGAGATGCATTTGACTCTGTGCAGTAATGCTTACTGAATTTTGAGTAAAATATAACCTGTTCTACTGTAGTGCAGGTATCTTGTCTTTTGGTTTCCTGGGAAAAAATAGTGTATGAAAAATGTACCTAATATTTTCTGTTCCCTCATTCTTCAGCTCTTACATCAATTTTGTGTAATGGTTCATAGTGGCTGTGCTTCATTTCTGAGAATTCATTCCGATTTGTCAGTTATATGTGTGGCTTCAAAGAAATCTCTTGCTCCTTACACAATGGAATTTATACTTAAAAAAATAGTCTTTGAGTGATTTTTTTTTGTTTGTTTGTTTCTCTGAAGTTAGAGTCACTTTGATAGAAATCCAATGTAATCAGTCTTTTCAAGAAGCTTGGAGTATTTATGATTCAAAATTACCTAGTAAAAGAAATATTTTTGTAGCTAATTACTAAAATGATATATTTTTTTATCTTCTTGAAGGAAGCAAATCCCTTGTGCAGGCTATGCAACTGCAAGATTGCATTTTGTGCTTTCAGACCAAATAGAAAAACATGAGAAGTTGTTTGTCATGCACACCAAACAGCTTTTTAGCTCATCAGTTTCTTTTGGTTCAGATGTCCTTAACAGATTTTGTACCATAGAAATCTGGTAAAAGCTATGGGTGTCATCAAAAAGAATCTACTTGGAAAAATGGAGTAAGGTCTGAGAGATGCTTCAGCCTCCACTGATCAATATAAGGTTGAGGTCTGTGTGTAATTCTAGGGAGACAAAGAGAGGGGTTCACTGGAGCAAGTTGCCTTACTAGATTTGCTATACCGGCAAGCTTTGAATTCAACCAAGATAACCTGCCTCAGGGAATAATATAGAGAACCATAGAACCAACATTGAACCATAGATATCAATCTTGGGCTTCTGTATATGTGTACACACACACACACACACACACACACATTCACTCACACACACATACACACACACACACATTCACACACACACACTCATATACTCACATACCTGCATGTACCTGTGAACTTGCATACATGCATGGATGCCACACATACACAAGACAGGAACAAGAACAGAGTTAGCCAAGGGAAGAAGGATTCCACAAATGCCGACCCGCAGGATTACTGAGAATACTAACATAAGGTCAAGGAGGCACTTTAGGGAATAAGAGGATGACCTTTGACTTCATGTCTATTTTTTTATTTAGGATCCCGACTGGTTTGGGAAGATAATCTCATATGCTTGTCAGTCCTCTACTTTTATTTTTCAGTCTCTCAGATCTTCAGAAATGTCAGTTATTTCAAAATGATATCATCCCACCATTCAAAAATCAGTTTGTGAGGCCTTATAATTTCCTTGAATGAAGATCTCATTGATTTCACTAATGCCCTCTACTTCCCTCCTCTTCTTAATGCCATCTATCCACCTGGACTCCTTAACTGACTTCTATAATGAAAGGACAGAAAATTCCTGTTCACATTCATTTAACGATAGTTACATACATTCACTGCTGACAAAAACCGCAATAAGTGTGTTCGATGATATGAAAACAGATGAAGAAACCACACAGTTCCTCGTGGAAGAATGAGAGAGGCGCCAAAAAGTAACTTGGAAAAAAGTTATAAGTAATGATAGTTACTGCTGGGAGCTGGTCACGCTCCATTCGTAACTGTCTAGTCTGCCTGATACCTGGGTCAGGCAGCTTTCAACTTCAGAACAACATAATGCAGACTTGCTAAAACATAAAGTTATTTATCACTAATTAGTATTCAGCAGCAGAATAGCTAAATGTCTCGACAACACTTTTAAGAATGCCTTTTATTCTTCATCCCATGGCGCTTTAGGTTAGGTGTGTGACTTTGTGATTCAGGAAGCTCATGATGATGAACTTGCTTTTCCAGTTTCAAGAGTCATGTGAAACCTTGACAGTATTCACAGTGAAGACTCAAGGATTCTCTCTAAACCACAAACATAAAAAATAAATAAATAAATAAAACCAAACACCTTCCTACCACCAGAAATGAAACTATTGTTTTTACCAAAAACGCACAGTAGACAGTGTTTTACATCTCATTCTCCCAAAATATTCCCCAAAGCCATCATTGGCAGGTTTATTGGCACCATCATCTGACCACAATGGCCTGAAGTTATACCATTCCAGAGGGCCAGTGTCTCTGGAAGGGCTAATTTGGGTGGCTTGCTGGGCAACTGACACTCCTGAAAATGAATGTAAGCATAGCTATCAGGGAAGATACTTGATTGTGTCTACTCAAGTAGTCTTTTCAAATTTGATTTCTATCGTGGGAAGCTGAGACTCATTACTATTTGGTGATGTGGCCAAGATCAGTATCTAATCAATAGTATCTCCAGATCTCAAATACAAAATATGTGCAATTCCACAGACTCAGCTCTTCTTCAGTCTCACTTCCAATGCCATAAACAGTGCAGTGGAAATATTTTCCAGTTCTTATCTTTTGAGCCATGCGAGTTTCTATTATTTTCAACATCTTAGGCAAATATGTTGCACTTTATGTCAGAAAAAAAATTTAAATTTTCTTGAACCTGACTATGGTTATGTAGACACATGCCCTTGTGAGACTGAGTGACAACTCTGTGAGTAAAGTGCTTGACATGCAAGCATGAGGACATGAGCTCAAATCCTTAGCACTTATGTAAAATGTCAGACCCTCTGGTCCATGAACCTGCAGACACACATTGTGTATACAAGATTCAAAATGTATATTAACATATTACTTTGATATTAAGAGAAAAAAGTAAAATAATGTGAAAGTCCATACAATGAGCAACTGGGTTTATGTAATTTTGTTATTTAATGCAATACTATGCATTTAACTGCTAAAATAATGATGTAATTCTATATTTATTGATAGGGGAAATTATTCATGCTAATTTATGAGTCAGCAAATTATATTATTAATACATTGCTTAGTCAGACTTTTAAAACGACATACTTATGTGTATGTACATCTTACATAATTTAAAACATATTCAAGATGCATGGTATTGCTTTTCCTTTATGGAGAAGGTATAAGACATGTAGTAATTGTATTCCAACTTGCAATGATTTTTACCATTTGCATCTTATAATTTTCTGAATTAAGTATAATGATTTATATGAAACGTATACATAGAGATAGAACATGTTAGATATTATAACTAAATTCAGAATAGAATCTTGAAAATGCATCTAACCTTTAGTTCTTTTTTTATTAGATATCGTCTTTATTTACATTTCAAATGATTATCTCCTTTCCGGTTTCCCCTCCAAAAACAAAAACAAAAAACAAAAAACAAAACAAAACAAAAACAAAAAACAAAAACCCTGTTCACTATCCCCCTGCTCACCATCCCACCCTGTCCCACTTCCTGGCCCTGGCATTCTTCTCCACTGGGGCATAGAGCCTTCACAGGACCAAGGGCCTCTCCTCCCATTGATCACTGATTAGGCCATCCTCTGTTATATATGCAGCTGGAGCCATGAGTCCCATCATGTGTACTCTTTGGTTTCACCTTTAGTTCTTCTTCTCTAGTCCCTGAACAAAGTCTTGGAGTAGGGATTCTCTTCTGAGTCATTATTGACCACTGCTGTTCCTACAGCCACTATCCCAACTGGGAAATGATTCCCCCTCATCCATGGATGCTGTGTACTTCTAAACAGTCATGCATCCAACCTCTTCCAACCCATGCTCATAAAGACTGGCAAGTTACACGTTGTTTCTAAAGCACAGAACAGATTTTCCTCTCTGTAGGACCTCCATGCCTTCCTGACTCTAAGCCCAGGCATAGATGATGCCTTATGTAACATTCAATTTGTGGCTATAGCTTGCCTGGTACTCAGC
Source organism: Mastomys coucha (assembly GCF_008632895.1). Taxonomy (NCBI): domain Eukaryota; kingdom Metazoa; phylum Chordata; class Mammalia; order Rodentia; family Muridae; genus Mastomys; species Mastomys coucha. The sequence goes on from NW_022196903.1 coordinate 92,094,769, forward strand.
CTACGTCATGACATAGCCCAAGTCTCTTTCAACTCTTGGGTTTACATGTATCAAGTCACACAAGACTACTGTGTTCTAGACAGAAGGCACACCTCAGACTTTGATCACATTGCTCCTTCGGCCATCACATTCTCCCGCTTAAAATATTACAAGCTTGTAACACTGACATCCTTTCCGGCTTAATGCCTCATATTTTTCACTTTTACCTCTATTATTTTCTTTTTTTTTCTTTTTTTTTTTATTTT